>NC_087402.1:15500000-15550000 GCF_031307605.1 Tribolium castaneum
ACAGTTTTTTTGTTTTTTGCCTATATCTCGAAAACAGTTACTCCTATCAATTTTTACTTTTTCACCAAAATTAAAGGTGATAAAATTTAATAAGCGAAATATAAGTTTGAAAATAATTATTAATTAAAAAAAAGTGTT
Source organism: Tribolium castaneum (assembly GCF_031307605.1). Taxonomy (NCBI): domain Eukaryota; kingdom Metazoa; phylum Arthropoda; class Insecta; order Coleoptera; family Tenebrionidae; genus Tribolium; species Tribolium castaneum. The sequence continues at coordinate 15,500,139 of NC_087402.1, forward strand.
TTAACAGAAAATGTCTTGTGATTTAAAATACACTTAATTTGTTGGGTCCAATACTTTATTAGAAGAAAAAGAGGTGACATAAAAGTCACTGAAGTCTTCAGAGTCGTTTTTAAATGCTGCATTTTTGACTTCGTCTCAAACATTGAAAACTGAATTACATTTTTGTTCAGTAACAGTTACAGTTTTCTTATTGGTTTTTTGCTTATATCTCGAAAACAGTTACTCCTATCAAATTTTATCTTACTTTCAAAATTAAAGCTGATAAAATTTCCAACAAAATAGTTATTTACATTTTTCTTGTAGGACCAAGCATAAACGAGTTATAGAGTTGGATATAAATAATATTTAACAAAAATTTGCTTTAAAATAAAATGCTTGAAAAACCGGAATTAAACTAAATTAATTGTGTCTAACACTTTAGTAGAGGAAAAAGGAGAAGACATAAAAGTCACTAAATGTTTCAGAGTCGTCTTTAGTCGTTATATTAATAACAATAACATTAATAATAATAATACTAATAGTACTAAATTTGCTTATATGCAAACGCTTAATTAACGTAACATTTTTTTGGTTTCTTGCTTATATCTCGAAAACAGTTACTCCTATCAATTTTCATCTTTTTTTCAAAATTAAAGCTGATAAAATTTCCTACAAAATAGTTATTTGCATTTTTTTGTAGGACCAACCATAAGCGAGTTATAGAGTTGGATATAAATAATATTTAACAAAAATTTGCTTTAAAATGTAGAGAAAAAAGAAAAGGACATAAAAGTCACCAAAGTCTTCAGAATCGTTTTTAGTCGTCATATTAATAACAATAACATTAATAATAATAATACTAATAGTACTAAATCTGCTTATATGCAAGCGCTTTATTAAGGTAACAGTTTTTTGGTTTCTTGCTTATATCTCGAAAACAGTTACTCCTATGAATTTTTGTCTTTCTTTCAAAATTAAAGCTGATAAAATATTCTACAGAATAGTTATTTGCATTTTTCTTGTAGGACCAACCATAAGCGAGTTATAGAGTTGGATATAAATAATATTTAACAAAAATTTGCTTTAAAATAAAATGTTTGAAAAACTGAAATTAAACTAATTTAACTGTGTCTAACACTTTAGTAGAGAAAAAAGGAAAAGACATAAAAGTCACTAAAGGTTTCAGAGTTGTCTTTAGTTGTCATATTAATAACAATAACATTAATAATAATAATACTAATAGTACTAAATTTGCTTATATGCAAACGCTTAATTAAGGTAACAGTGTTTTGGTTTCTTGCTTATATCTCGAAAACAGTTACTCCTATCAATTTTTATCTTTCTTTCAAAATTAAAGCTGATAAAATTTCCTACAAAATAGTTATTTGCATTTTTCATGTAGAACTAACCATAAGCGAAATATAAGTTTGAAAATAATTATTAATTAAAAAAAAGTGTTTTAACAGAAAATGTCTTGTGATTTAAAATACACTTAATTTGTTGGGTCCAATACTTTATTAGAAGAAAAAGGAGGTGACATAAAAGTCACTGAAGTCTTCAGAGTCGTTTTTAAATGCTGCATTTTTGACTTCGTCTCAAACATTGAAAACTGAATTACATTTTTGTTCAGTAACAGTTACAGTTTTCTTATTGGTTTTTTGCTTATATCTCGAAAACAGTTACTCCTATCAAATTTTATCTTACTTTCAAAATTAAAGCTGATAAAATTTCCAACAAAATAGTTATTTACATTTTTCTTGTAGGACCAAGCATAAACGAGTTATAGAGTTGGATATAAATAATATTTAACAAAAATTTGCTTTAAAATAAAATGCTTGAAAAACCGGAATTAAACTAAATTAATTGTGTCTAACACTTTAGTAGAGGAAAAAGGAGAAGACATAAAAGTCACTAAATGTTTCAGAGTCGTCTTTAGTCGTTATATTAATAACAATAACATTAATAATAATAATACTAATAGTACTAAATTTGCTTATATGCAAACGCTTAATTAACGTAACATTTTTTTGGTTTCTTGCTTATATCTCGAAAACAGTTACTCCTATCAATTTTCATCTTTTTTTCAAAATTAAAGCTGATAAAATTTCCTACAAAATAGTTATTTGCATTTTTTTGTAGGACCAACCATAAGCGAGTTATAGAGTTGGATATAAATAATATTTAACAAAAATTTGCTTTAAAATGTAGAGAAAAAAGAAAAGGACATAAAAGTCACCAAAGTCTTCAGAATCGTTTTTAGTCGTCATATTAATAACAATAACATTAATAATAATAATACTAATAGTACTAAATCTGCTTATATGCAAGCGCTTTATTAAGGTAACAGTTTTTTGGTTTCTTGCTTATATCTCGAAAACAGTTACTCCTATGAATTTTTGTCTTTCTTTCAAAATTAAAGCTGATAAAATATTCTACAGAATAGTTATTTGCATTTTTCTTGTAGGACCAACCATAAGCGAGTTATAGAGTTGGATATAAATAATATTTAACAAAAATTTGCTTTAAAATAAAATGTTTGAAAAACTGAAATTAAACTAATTTAATTGTTTCTAACACTTTAGTAGAGGAAAAAGAAGAAGACATAAAAGTCACTAAAGGTTTCAAAGTTGTCTTTAATCGTCATATTAATAACAATAACATTAATAATAATAATACTAATAGTACTAAATTTGCTTATATGCAAACGCTTAATTAAGGTAACAGTGTTTTGGTTTCTTGCTCATATCTCGAAAACAGTTACTCCTATCAATTTTTATTTTTTTACTAAAATTCAAGCTGATAAAATTTCCTACAAAATAGTTATTTGCATTTTTTATGTAGGACTAACCATAAGCGAGATATAAGATTGAAAATAATTAATATTTAAAAAAGAAGTGCTTTAACAGAAAATGTCTTGTGATTTAAAATACACTTAATTTATTTGGTCCAATACTTTATTAGAAAAAAAAGGGGGTGACATATAAGTCACTGAAGTCTTCAGAGTCGATTTTAAATGCTGCATTTTCGTCTTCGTCTCAAACATTGAAAACTGAATTACATTTTTGTTCTGAAACGGTAACAGTTTTTACTTTGGTTTTTTGCTTATATCTCGAAAACAGTTACTCCTATCAATTTTTATCTTTCTTTCAAAATTAAAGCTGATAACATTTCCTACAAAATAGTTATTTGCATTTTTCTTGTAGGACCAACCATAAGCGAGTTATAAAGTTGGATATAAATAATATTTAACAAAAACTTGCTTAAAAATTAAATGTTTGAAATACTGAAATTAAACTAAATTAATTGTGTCTAACACTTTAGTAGAGAAAAAAGAAAAAGACATAAAAGTTACCAAAGTCTTCAGAATCGTTTATACTTAATACTATTTATACTATTAGTATTATTATTATTAATGTTATTGTTATTAATATGACGACTAAAAACGATTCTGAAGACTTTGGTAACTTTTATGTCTTTTTCTTTTTTCTCTACTAAAGTGTTAGACACAATTAATTTAGTTTAATTTCAGTATTTCAAACATTTAATTTTTAAGCAAGTTTTTGTTAAATATTATTTATATCCAACTTTATAACTCGCTGATGGTTGGTCCTACAAGAAAAATGCAAATAACTATTTTGTTGGAAATTTTATCATCTTTATTTTGAAAAAAAGATAAAAACTGATAGGAGTAATTGTTTTCGAGATATAAGCAAAAAACCAAAGTGAAAACTGTTACCGTTTCAGAACAAAAATGTAATTCAGTTTTCAATGTTTGAGACGAAGACGAAAATGCAGCATTTACAATCGACTCTGAAGATTTCAGTGACTTATATGTCACCCCCTTTTTCTTCTAATAAAGTATTGGACCCAATAAATTAAGTGTATTTTAAATCACAAGACATTTTCTGTTAAAGCACTTTTTTTTTAAATATTAATTATTTTCAAACTTATATCTCGCTTATGGTTAGTCCTACATGAAAAATGCAAATAACTATTTTGTAGGAAATTTTATCAGCTTGAATTTTAGTAAAAAGATAAAAATTGATAGGAGTAACTGTTTTCGAGATATAAGCAAGAAACCAAAACACTGTTACCTTAATTAAGCGTTTGCATATAAGCAAATTTAGTACTATTAGTATTATTATTATTAATGTTAATGTTATTAGTATGACAACTAAAGACAACTCTGAAACCTTTAGTGACTTTTATGTCTTTTCCTTTTTCCTCTACTAAAGTGTTAGACACAGTTAAATTAGTTTAATTTCAGTTTTTCAAACATTTTATTTTAAAGCAAATTTTTGTGATATATTATTTATATCCAACTCTATAACTCGCTTATGGTTGGTCCTACAAGAAAAATGCAAATAACTATTTTGTAGGAAATTTTATCAGCTTTAATTTTGAAGGAAAGATAAAAATTGATGGGAGTAACTGTTTTCGAGATATAAGCAAAAAACCAATAAGAAAACTGTGACTGTTACTGAACAAAAATGTAATTCGGTTTTCAATGTTTGAGACGAAGACGAAACTGCAGCATTTAAAAACGACTCTGAAGACTTCAGTGACTTTTATGTCACTTCCTTTTTCTTCTAATAAAGTATTGGACCCAATAAATTAAGTGTATTTTAAATCACAAGACATTTTCTGTTAAAGCACTTTTTTTTTAAATATTAATTATTTTCAATCATATATCTCGCTTATGGTTAGTCCTACATGAAAAATGCAAATAACTATTTTATAGGAAATTTTATCAGCTTGAATCTTAGTAAAAAGATAAAAATTGATAGGAGTAACTGTTTTCGAGATATAAGCAAGAAACCAAAACACTGTTACCTTAATTAAGCGTTTGCATATAAGCAAATTTAGTACTATTAGTATTATTATTATTAATGTTATTGCTATTAATATGACAACTAAAGACAACTCTAAAACTTTTAGTGACTTTTATGTCTTTTCCTTTTTCCTCTACTAAAGTGTTAGACACAATTAAATTAGTTTAATTTCAGTTTTTCAAACATTTTATTTTAAAGCAAATTTTTGTTAAAAATTATTTATATCCAACTCTATAACTCGCTTATGGTTGGTCCTACAAGAAAAATGCAAATAACTATTTTGTAGGAAATTTTATCAGCTTTAATTTTGAAAAAAAGACAAAAATTCATAAAAGTAACTGTTTTCGAGATATAAGCAAGAAACCAAAAAACTGTTACCTTAATAAAGCGCTTGCATATAAGCAGATTTAATACTATTAGTATTATTATTATTAATGTTATTGTTATTAATATGACGACTAAAAACGATTCTGAAGACTTTGGTGACTTTTATGTCTTTTTCTTTTTTCTCTACTAAAGTGTTAGACACAATTAATTTAGTTTAATTTCAGTATTTCAAACATTTTATTTTTAAGCAAGTTTTTGTTAAATATTATTTATATCCAACTTTATAACTCGCTTATGGTTGGTCCTACAAGAAAAATGCAAATAACTATTTTGTAGGAAATGTTATCAGCTTTAATTTTGAAAGAAAGATAAAAATTGATAGGAGTAACTGTTTTCGAGATATAAGCAAAAAACCAATGTAAAAACTGTTACCGTTTCAGAACAAAAATGTAATTCAGTTTTCAATGTTTGAGACGAAGACGAAAATGCAGCAATTAAAATCGACTCTGAAGATTTCAGTGACTTATATGTCACCCCCTTTTTTTCTAATAAAGTATTGGACCTAATAAATTAAGTGTATTTTAAATCACAAGACATTTTCTGTTAAAGCACTTCTTTTTTAAATATTAATTATTTTCAATCTTATATCTTGCTTATGGTTAGTCCTACATAAAAAATGCAAATAATTATTTTGTAGGAAATTTTATCAGCTTGAATTTTGGTAAAAAGATAAAAGTTGATAGGAGTAACTGTTTTCGAGATATGAGCAAGAAACCAAAACACTGTTACCTTAATTAAGCGTTTGCATATAAGCAAATTTAGTACTATTAGTATTATTATTATTAATGTTATTGTTATTAATATGACGATTAAAGACAACTTTGAAACCTTTAGTGACTTTTATGTCTTCTTCTTTTTCCTCTACTAAAGTGTTAGACACAATTAAATTAGTTTAATTTCAGTTTTTCAAACATTTTATTTTAAAGCAAATTTTTGTTAAATATTATTTATATCCAACTTTATAACTCGCTTATGGTTGGTCTTACAAGAAAAATGCAAATAACTATTTTGTAGGAAATTTTATCAGCTTTAATTTTGACAGAAAGATAAAAATTGATAGGAGTAACTGTTTTCGAGATATAAGCAAAAAACCAATAAGAAAACTGTGACTGTTACTGAACAAAAATGTAATTCAGTTTTCAATGTTTGAGACGAAGACGAAACTGCAGCATTTAAAAACGACTCTGAAGACTTCAGTGACTTTTATATCACTTCCTTTTTCTTCTAATAAAGTATTGGACCCAATAAATTAAGTGTATTTTAAATCACAAGACATTTTCTGTTAAAGCACTTTTTTTTTAAATATTAATTATTTTCAATCATATATCTCGCTTATGGTTAGTCCTACATGAAAAATGCAAATAACTATTTTATAGGAAATTTTATCAGCTTGAATTTTAGTAAAAAGATAAAAATTGATAGGAGTAACTGTTTTCGAGATATAAGCAAGAAACCAAAACACTGTTACCTTAATTAAGCGTTTGCATATAAGCAAATTTAGTACTATTAGTATTATTATTATTAATGTTATTGTTATTAATATGACAACTAAAGACAACTCTGAAACCTTTAGTGACTTTTATGTCTTTTCCTTTTTCCTCTACTAAAGTGTTAGACACAATTAAATTAGTTTAATTTCAGTTTTTCAAACATTTTATTTTAAAGCAAATTTTTGTTAAAAAGTATTTATATCCAACTCTATAACTCGCTTATGGTTGGTCCTACAAGAAAAATGCAAATAACTATTTTGTAGGAAATTTTATCAGCTTTAATTTTGAAAAAAAGACAAAAATTTATAGGAGTAACTGTTTTCGAGATATAAGCAAGAAACCAAAAAACTGTTACCTTAATAAAGCGCTTGCATATAAGCAGATTTAGTACTATTAGTATTATTATTATTAATGTTATTGTTATTAATATGACGACTAAAAACGATTTTGAAGACTTTGGTGACTTTTATGTCTTTTTCTTTTTTCTCTACTAAAGTGTTAGACACAATTAATTTAGTTTAATTTCAGTATTTCAAACATTTTATTTTTAAGCAAGTTTTTGTTAAATATTATTTATATCCAATATTATAACTCGCTTATGGTTGGTCCCACAAGAAAAATGTAAATAACTATTTTGTAGGAAATGTTATCAGCTTTAATTTTAAGAAAAAGATAAAAATTGATAGGAGTAACTGTTTTCGAGATATGAGCAAGAAACCAAAACACTGTTACTTTAATTAAGCGTTTGCATATAAGCAAATTTAGTACTATTAGTATTATTATTATTAATGTTATTGTTATTAATATGACGATTAAAGACAACTTTGAAACCTTTAGTGACTTTTATGTCTTCTTCTTTTTCCTCTACTAAAGTGTTAGACACAATTAAATTAGTTTAATTTCACTTTTTCAAACATTTTATTTTAAAGCAAATTTTTGTTAAATATTATTTATATCCAACTTTATAACTCGCTTATGGTTGGTCCTACAAGAAAAATGCAAATAACTATTTTGTAGGAAATTTTATCAGCTTTAATTTTGACAGAAAGATAAAAATTGATAGGAGTAACTGTTTTCGAGATATAAGCAAAAAACCAATAAGAAAACTGTGACTGTTACTGAACAAAAATGTAATTCAGTTTTCAATGTTTGAGACGAAGACGAAACTGCAGCATTTAAAAACGACTCTGAAGACTTCAGTGACTTTTATGTCACTTCCTTTTTCTTCTAATAAAGTATTGGACCCAATAAATTAAGTGTATTTTAAATCACAAGACATTTTCTGTTAAAGCACTTTTTTTTTAAATATTAATTATTTTCAATCATATATCTCGCTTATGGTTAGTCCTACATGAAAAATGCAAATAACTATTTTATAGGAAATTTTATCAGCTTGAATTTTAGTAAAAAGATAAAAATTGATAGGAGTAACTGTTTTCGAGATATAAGCAAGAAACCAAAACACTGTTACCTTAATTAAGCGTTTGCATATAAGCAAATTTAGTACTATTAGTATTATTATTATAAATGTTATTGTTATTAATATGACAACTAAAGACAAGTCTGAAACCTTTAGTGACTTTTATGTCTTTTCCTTTTTCCTCTACTAAAGTGTTAGACACAATTAAATTAGTTTAATTTCAGTTTTTCAAACATTTTATTTTAAAGCAAATTTTTGTTAAAAAGTATTTATATCCAACTCTATAACTCGCTTATGGTTGGTCCTACAAGAAAAATGCAAATAACTATTTTGTAGGAAATTTTATCAGCTTTAATTTTGATAAAAAGACAAAAATTCATAGGAGTAACTGTTTTCGAGATATAAGCAAGAAACCAAAAAACTGTTACCTTAATAAAGCGCTTGCATATAAGCAGATTTAGTACTATTAGTATTATTATTATTAATGTTATTGTTATTAATATGACGACTAAAAACGATTCTGAAAACTTTGGTGACTTTTATGTCTTTTTCTTTTTTCTCTACTAAAGTGTTAGACACAATTAATTTAGTTTAATTTCAGTATTTCAAACATTTTATTTTTAAGCAAGTTTTTGTTAAATATTATTTATATCCAATATTATAACTCGCTTATGGTTGGTCCCACAAGAAAAATGTAAATAACTATTTTGTAGGAAATGTTATCAGCTTTAATTTTGAAAGAAAGATAAAAATTGATAGGAGTAACTGTTTTCGAGATATGAGCAAGAAACCAAAACACTGTTACCTTAATTAAGCGTTTGCATATAAGCAAATTTAGTACTATTAGTATTATTATTATTAATGTTATTGTTATTAATATGACGATTAAAGACAACTTTGAAACCATTAGTGACTTTTATGTCTTCTTCTTTTTCCTCTACTAAAGTGTTAGACACAATTAAATTAGTTTAATTTCAGTTTTTCAAACATTTTATTTTAAAGCAAATTTTTGTTAAATCTTATTTATATTCAACTCTATAACTCGCTTATGGTTGGTCCTACAAGAAAAATGCAAATATTTATTTTGTAGGAAATTTTATCAGCTTTAATTTTAACAGAAAGATAAAAATTGATAGAAGTAACTGTTTTCGAGATATAAGCAAAAAACCAATAAGAAAACTGTGACTGTTACTGAACAAAAATGTAATTCAGTTTTCAATGTTTGAGACGAAGACGAAACTGCAGCATTTAAAAACGACTCTGAAGACTTCAGTGACTTTTATGTCACTTCCTTTTTCTTCTAATAAAGTATTGGACCCAATAAATTAAGTGTATTTTAAATCACAAGACATTTTCTGTTAAAGCACTTTTTTTTTAAATATTAATTATTTTCAATCATATATCTCGCTTATGGTTAGTCCTACATGAAAAATGCAAATAACTATTTTATAGGAAATTTTATCAGCTTGAATTTTAGTAAAAAGATAAAAATTGATAGGAGTAACTGTTTTCGAGATATAAGCAAGAAACCAAAACACTGTTACCTTAATTAAGCGTTTGCATATAAGCAAATTTAGTACTATTAGTATTATTATTATTAATGTTATTGTTATTAATATGACAACTAAAGACAACTCTGAAACCTTTAATGACTTTTATGTCTTTTCCTTTTTCCTCTACTAAAGTGTTAGACACAATTAAATTAGTTTAATTTCAGTTTTTCAAACATTTTATTTTAAAGCAAATTTTTGTTAAAAAGTATTTATATCCAACTCTATAACTCGCTTATGGTTGGTCCTACAAGAAAAATGCAAATAACTATTTTGTAGGAAATTTTATCAGCTTTAATTTTGAAAAAAAGACAAAAATTCATAGGAGTAACTGTTTACGAGATATAAGCAAGAAACCAAAAAACTGTTACCTTAATAAAGCGCTTGCATATAAGCAGATTTAGTACTATTAGTATTATTATTATTAATGTTATTGTTATTAATATGACGACTAAAAACGATTCTGAAGACTTTGGTGACTTTTATGTCTTTTTCTTTTTTCTCTACTAAAGTGTTAGACACAATTAATTTAGTTTAATTTCCGTATTTCAAACATTTTATTTTTAAGCAAGTTTTTGTTAAATATTATTTATATCCAACTTTATAACTCGCTTATGGTTGGTCCTACAAGAAAAATGCAAATAACTATTTTGTAGGAAATGTTATCAGCTTTAATTTTGAAAGAAAGATAAAAATTGATAGGAGTAACTGTTTTCGAGATATAAGCAAAAAACCAATGTAAAAACTGTTACCGTTTCAGAACAAAAATGTAATTCAGTTTTTAATGTTTGAGACGAAGACGAAAATGCAGCATTTAAAATCGACTCTGAAGACTTCAGTGACTTATATGTCACCCCCTTTTTTTCTAATAAAGTATTGGACCTAATAAATTAAGTGTATTTTAAATCACAAGACATTTTCTGTTAAAGCACTTCTTTTTTAAATATTAATTATTTTCAATCTTATATCTCGCTTATGGTTAGTCCTACATAAAAAATGCAAATAATTATTTTGTAGGAAATTTTATCAGCTTGAATTTTAGTAAAAAGATAAAAGTTGATAGGAGTAACTGTTTTCGAGATATGAGCAAGAAACCAAAACACTGTTACCTTAATTAAGCGTTTGCATATAAGCAAATTTTGTACTATTAGTATTATTATTATTAATGTTATTGTTATTAATATGACGATTAAAGACAACTTTGAAACCTTTAGTGACTTTTATGTCTTCTTCTTTTTCCTCTACTAAAGTGTTAGACACAATTAAATTAGTTTAATTTCAGTTTTTCAAACATTTTATTTTAAAGCAAATTTTTGTTAAATATTATTTATATCCAACTCTATAACTCGCTTATGGTTGGTCCTACAAGAAAAATGCAAATAACTATTTTGTAGGAAATTTTATCAGCTTTAATTTTGACAGAAAGATAAAAATTGATAGGAGTAACTGTTTTCGAGATATAAGCAAAAAACCAATAAGAAAACTGTGACTGTTACTGAACAAAAATGTAATTCAGTTTTCAATGTTTGAGACGAAGACGAAACTGCAGCATTTAAAAACGACTCTGAAGACTTCAGTGACTTTTATGTCACTTCCTTTTTCTTCTAAAAAAGTATTGGACCCAATAAATTAAGTGTATTTTAAATCACAAGACATTTTCTGTTAAAGCACTTTTTTTTTTAAATATTAATTATTTTCAATCATATATCTCGCTTATGGTTAGTCCTACATGAAAAATGCAAATAACTATTTTGTAGGAAATTTTATCAGCTTGAATTTTAGTAAAAAGATAAAAATTGATAGGAGTAACTGTTTTCGAGATATAAGCAAGAAACCAAAACACTGTTACCTTAATAAAGCGCTTGCATATAAGCAGATTTAGTACTATTAGTATTATTATTATTAACGTTATTGTTATTAATATGACGACTAAAAACGATTCTGAAGACGTTGGTGACTTTTATGTCTTTTTCTTTTTTCTCTACTAAAGTGTTAGACTCAATTAATTTAGTTTAATTTCGGTTTTTCAAACATTTTATTTAAAGCAAATTTTTGTTAAATAATATTTATATCCAACTCTATAACTCGCTTATGGTTGGTCCTACAAGAAAAATGCAAACAACTATTTTGTAGGAAGCTTTATCAGCTTTAATTTTAAAAGAAAGATAGAAATTAATAGGAGTAACTGTTTTCGAGATATAAGCAAAAAACCAATAAGAAAACTGTAACAGTTACTGAACAAAAATGTAATTCAGTTTTCAATGTTTGAGACGAAGACGAAAATGCAGCATTTACAAACGACTCTAAAAACTTCAGTGACCTTTCTGTTACCTCTTTTTTCTTCTAATAAAGTATTGGACCCTATAAATTAAGTGTATTTTAAATCACAAGACATTTTCTGTTGAAGCACTTTTTTTTAAATTTTAATTATTTTCAAACTTATATCTCGCTTATGGTTAGTCCTACATTAAAAATGCAATTAACTATTTTGTAGGAAATTTTATCAGCTTTAATTTTAGTAAAAAGATAAAAATTGATAGGAGTAACTGTTTTCGAGATATAAGCAAGAAATCAAAACACTGTTACCTTAATTAAGCGTTTGCATATAAGCAAATTTAGTACTATTAGTATTATTATTATTAATGTTATTGTTATTAATATTACGATTAAAGACAACTTTGAAACCTTTAGTGACTTTTATGTCTTCTTCTTTTTCCTCTACTAAAGTGTTAGACACAATTAAATTAGTTTAATTTCAGTTTTTCAAACATTTTATTTTAAAGCAAATTTTTGTTAAATATTATTTATATCCAACTCTATAACTCGCTTATGGTTGGTCCTACAAGAAAAATGCAAATAACTATTTCGTAAGAAATTTTATCAGCTTTAATTTTGAAAAAAAGATAAAAATTGATAGGAGTAACAGTTTTCGAGATATAAGCAAAAAACCAATAAGAAAACTGTGACTGTTACTGAACAAAAATGTAATTCGGTTTTCAATGTTTGAGACGAAGACGAAACTGCAGCATTTAAAAACGACTCTGAAGACTTCAGTGACTTTTATGTCACTTCCTTTTTCTTCTAATAAAGTATTGGACCCAATAAATTAAGTGTATTTTAAATCACAAGACATTTTCTGTTAAAGCACTTTTTTTTAAAATATTAATTATTTTCAATCATATATCTCGCTTATGGTTAGTCCTACATGAAAAATGCAAATAACTATTTTGTAGGAAATTTTATCAGCTTGAATTTTAGTAAAAAGATAAAAATTGATAGGAGTAACTGTTTTCGAGATATAAGCAAGAAACCAAAACACTGTTACCTTAATTAAGCGTTTGCATATAAGCAAATTTAGTACTATTAGTATTATTATTATTAATGTTATTGTTATTAATATGACAACTAATGACAACTCTGAAACCTTTAGTGACTTTTATGTCTTTTCCTTTTTTCTCTACTAAAGTGTTAGACACAGTTAAATTAGTTTAATTTCAGTTTTTCAAACATTTTATTTTAAAGCAAATTTTTGTTAAATATTATTTATATCCAACTCCATAACTCGCTTATGGTTGGTCCTACAAGAAAAATGCAAATAACTATTTTGTAGAATATTTTATCAGCTTTAATTTTGAAAGAAAGACAAAAATTCATAGGAGTAACTGTTTTCGAGATATAAGCAAGAAACCAAAAAACTGTTACCTTAATAAAGCGCTTGCATATAAGCAGATTTAGTACTATTAGTATTATTATTATTAATGTTATTGTTATTAATATGACGACTAAAAACGATTCTGAAGACTTTGGTGACTTTTATGTCTTTTTCTTTTTTCTCTACTAAAGTGTTAGACACAATTAATTTAGTTTAATTTCAGTATTTCAAACATTTTATTTTTAAGCAAGTTTTTGTTAAATATTATTTATATCCAACTCTATAACTCGCTTATGGTTGGTCCTACAAGATAAATGCAAATAACTATTTTGTAGGAAATGTTATCAGCTTTAATTTTGACAGAAAGATAAAAATTGATAGGAGTAACTGTTTTCGAGATATAAGCAAAAAACCAATAAGAAAACTGTGACTGTTACTGAACAAAAATGTAATTCAGTTTTCAATGTTTGAGACAAAGACGAAACTGCAGCATTTAAAAACGACTCTGAAGACTTCAGTGACTTTTATGTCACCTCCTTTTTCTTCTAATAAAGTATTGGACCCAACAAATTAAGTGTATTTTAAATCACAAGACATTTTCTGTTAAAACACTTTTTTTTTAATTAATAATTATTTTCAAACTTATATCTCGCTTATGGTTAGTTCTACATGAAAAATGCAAATAACTATTTTGTAGGAAATTTTATCACCTTTAATTTTGGTGAAAAAGTAAAAATTGATAGGAGTAACTGTTTTCGAGATATAGGCAAAAAACAAAAAAACTGTTACCTTAATTAAGCGCTTGCATATAAGCAAATTTAGTACTACTAGTATTGTTATTATAAATGTTATTGTTATTAATATGACGACTAAAGACAACTTTAAGACTTTAGTGACTTTTATGTCTCCTCCTTTTTCCTCTACTAAAGTGTTAGACACAATTAATTTAGTTTAATTTCGGTTTTTCAAACATTTTATTTTAAAGCAAATTTTTGTTAAATATTAAAAACTATAAAATGGCTTAGATTGCCTAAAAACACAGATCACACATGATCTTTTGCATAAAAATGAGAAAACGCTCATGTAACACACAAAATAAGCTCCATTTTTCCTTTTTAAAAGTATTATTATTATTATTACTTTTGTTACTATTACTATTATTATTATTATTATTGTTATTATTATTATTATTATTATTATTATTATTATTATTATTATTATTATTATTAAAAACTTATATTAAACAGACAGAAAACGTCGTATTCTGACACAACTTAAAACACAGATCACACATGATCTTTTGCATAGAAATGAGAAAACGCTCATATAACACAAAATAAGCTTCATTTTGGCTTAGAAAACTAAGCTTACTTTTACTACTACTATTATTTTTATTTTTATTATTATTATTATTATTACTATTATTTTTATTATTATTATTACTATTATTATTATTATTATTATTATTATTATTATTATTATTAATATTATTATTATTAAAGACCGATTATAACTTTTGTATAGTAAATGTTTTTATACCAGTTTTAAAATGAGTTATTAATTTTAGACAATTTCTTGCCTAAAAACACAGATCACAGATGATCTCTTGCATAGAAATGAGAAAAAGCTCAGATAACACAAAATAAGCATCATTTTTGCTTAGAAAAACTAAGCTTTAATTTAGAAAGAAATTTATTATTATAAGTATTATTATCATTATTATTATTATTATTATTATTATTATTATTATTATTATTATTATTATTGTTTTTTTATTACTATTATTATTATTATTATTATTATTATTATTATTATTATTATTATTATTATTATTATTATTATTATTATTAACTTTTGTATAGTAAATGTTTTTATACCAGTTTTAAAATGAGTTATTAATTTTATTCAATTTCTTGCCTAAAAACACAGATCACAGATGATCTCTTGCATAGAAATGAGAAAACGCTCATATAACACACAAAATAAGCATCATTTTTGCTTAGAAAAACTAAGCTTTAATTTATAAAGAAATTCATTATTATAAGTATTATTATCATTATTATTATTATTATTATTATTATTATTATTATTACTATTATTATTATTATTATTACTATTATTATTATTATTATTATTATTATTATTATTATTATTATTATTATTATTAACTTTTGTATAGTAAATGTTTTTATACCAGTTTTAAAATGAGTTATTAATTTTAGACAATTTCTTGCCTAAAAATACAGATCACAGATGATTTCTTGCATAGAAATGAGAAAGCGCTCATATAACACACAAAATAAGCTTCATTTTTGCTTAGAAAACTAAGCTTACTTTTATTTCTATTATTATTTTTATTATTATTATTATTATTATTATTATTATTATTATTATTATTATTATTATTATTATTATTATTATTATTATTGTTATTATTATTATTATTATTATTATTATTGTTATTATTATTATTATTATTAAAAACTTATATTAAACAGACAGAAAACGTCGTATTCTGACACAAAAAAACGAATTACGTTATAGACTTGACGAGAACGGCGTATCTCGGACTCTTATAGGACTCTTATAGGGTCAAAAATTATCAGTTTGGATTAAAACAAATTATTTTTGTTGACTCTCAGTCTGAATTGTTCATCAGTTCAAACAAAAACGGCTTACTTTAGACGATCTTTTGCTTTGAACAAGAAAACTTACATCGAACAGACTAAAAACGTATTAATCTGGCATAAAAGAGCAATTTATGTATCACTTTGAATAAAGGCAGCTAATCCTATTCGTTTCATTGCTTAAAATAGACAAAATTGTTAATAAATCTAACAAAAACGCTGTATTCTAGCACAAAATACTAATTACATTATAGTTTCGACGAGAATAGCTTATTTGGAATGATTCTATGCTTCCAAACGAGTGAATTTTTAATAAACAGATGCCAAACATCATGTTTTGTCCTATAAAGACATTTTATATTGCAGTTTGTATTAAAACAAAATATTTTCGTTGATTCTTTGTTAGAAGCAGCAAACCTAACATTAAAGAATCTGAAAACTTTGTATTCGGACACAAACCACCGAATTTTGTTTCAGTTTAGACAAAAACGGTTGATTTTCGACAATATTTTGCTTTGAACAAGAAAGCTTATATCAAACTGACTAAAAACGTCTTATTTTAGCACAAAACAAAAGATTTGCGTTATAGTCTTAAAGCTGATTCATGCCACAGTTTGGATAAAAACCAATTATTTTTGTTAATTCATTGTTACAAACAAGAAACCTTACATCAAAGAAACTGAAAACCCCTTATTTAGGCACAGAAATTCGAATTACGTTTCAGTCTGGACAAAAACTGCTTATTTTAGACGATCCTTTGTTTTGAACACGAAAACTTACATTAAAAAGATTAAAAACGTCTTATTCTGGCTGAAAACTGCAAATTATATATTACTCTAGATAAAAGCAATTTATCCTGATTACTCCTTTACTTAGAATAGAGTAAACTTGTATAAAACTTAATGAAAACTTTAAATTTCGTCTCAAAGAAATAATTTACGTTATAGTTTTGACCAGCACTGTTTATTTCAAACGAAATTATGATTCGAAACTAATGAACTTTTATGGGGCAGATGCAAAACCACATATTACCATATAAAGCGTTGTTTTAAAGCAAAGTATTACCTTTTGCAACAAGAAATTTCACGTCAAAGAAACTGAAAACTTCGTATCCATACATAAATATCTAATTACGTATCAGTTTAGGCAAATACAGCTTATTTTAAACGATTCCTTGCTATAAACAAGAAAAATTTTATCAAGCATATTGAAAACGTCTTATTCTCGAAAATAAGAGCAAATTATGTATCAGTTTTAACAAAAGCGGATTACTCTGTTTGATTCTATGCTTAGAGTAGAGTAAACTACTATAAAACATGTCGTTTTTATAAAACGAACTAAGACGTTTGGCATCTGTTTAGTGAAAGTTTTCTCGTTTGGGGGCATAAAATCGTTTGAAATTAACAGTTCTGGTCAAAACTATAACGTAAATTATTTCTTTGAGACGAAATTTAAAGTTTTCATTAAGTTTTATACAAGTTTGCTCTATTCTAAGCAAAGGAGTAATCAGGATAAACTGCTTTTATCCAAAGTAATACATAATTTGCAGTTTTGAGCCAGAATAAGACGTTTTTAATCTTTTTAATGTAAGTTTTCGTGTTCAAAAGAAAGAATCGTCTAAAATAAGCAATTTGTGTCCAGACTGAAACGTAATTTGATTTTCTGGGCCTGAATAAGAGGTTTTCAGTTTCTTTGATGTAAGGTTTCTTGTTTGTAACAATGAATAAACGAAAATCATTGGTTTTAATCCAAACTGTGACATAAATCGTTTTTTAAAGGCGAAATCAGACGTTTTGCCTCTGTTCAGTGAAAGTATACTGGTTTCAAAGCATAGAATCGTTTGAAATTAACAGTTCTCGTCAAGACTATAACGCAAATCTTTAAAGTGACACAAAGAAATAATTTACGTAATAGTTTTGACCAGAACTGTTAATTTCAAACGATTTTATGCCCCCAAACGAGAAAACTTTCACTAAGCAGATGCCAAACGTCTTAGTTCGTTTTATAAAAGCGACTTATGTTACAGTTTAAACAAAAACAAATTATTTGTGTTGTTGTTGTGTCAAAATAATTTATTTCTAATGATTCAATGGAGCGAAACGGGTAAACTTTTATAGGACAGATGCAAAATACCATATTACCACATAAATCATTATTTTAAAGCAAAGTATTAGCTTTTGCACATGTTCAATTAAAGTTTGCTTACTTCGAAGTATGTAATCGTCCGAAATATTTTTTTTTGTCAAAACTATAACGTAATTTGTTCTTTTGAGCTTGAATATAGAGTTTTCATTACGTTTTATAGTAGTTTACTCTACTCTAAGCATAGAATCAAACAGAGTAATCCGCTTTTGTTAAAACTGATACATAATTTGCTCTTATTTTCAAGAATAAGACGTTTTCAATATGCTTGATAAAATTTTTCTTGTTTATAGCAAGGAATCGTTTAAAATAAGCTGTATTTGCCTAAACTGATACGTAATTAGATATTTATGTATGGATACGAAGTTTTCAGTTTCTTTGACGTGAAATTTCTTGTTGCAAAAGGTAATACTTTGCTTTAAAACAACGCTTTATATGGTAATATGTGGTTTTGCATCTGCCCCATAAAAGTTCATTAGTTTCGAATCATAATTTCGTTTGAAATAAACAGTGCTGGTCAAAACTATAACGTAAATTATTTCTTTGAGACGAAATTTAAAGTTTTCATTAAGTTTTATACAAGTTTACTCTATTCTAAGTAAAGGAGTAATCAGGATAAATTGCTTTTATCTAGAGTAATATATAATTTGCAGTTTTCAGCCAGAATAAGACGTTTTTAATCTTTTTAATGTAAGTTTTCGTGTTCAAAACAAAGGATCGTCTAAAATAAGCAGTTTTTGTCCAGACTGAAACGTAATTCGAATTTCTGTGCCTAAATAAGAGGTTTTCAGATTCTTTGATGTAAGGTTTCTTGTTTGTAACAATGAATTAACAAAAATAATTGGTTTTTATCCAAACTGTGGCATGAATCAGCTTTAAGACTATAACGCAAATCTTTTGTTTTGTGCTAAAATAAGACGTTTTTAGTCAGTTTGATATAAGCTTTCTTGTTCAAAGCAAAATATTGTCGAAAATCAACCGTTTTTGTCTAAACTGAAACAAAATTCGGTGGTTTGTGTCCGAATACAAAGTTTTCAGATTCTTTAATGTTAGGTTTGCTGCTTCTAACAAAGAATCAACGAAAATATTTTGTTTTAATACAAACTGCAATATAAAATGTCTTTATAGGACAAAACATGATGTTTGGCATCTGTTTATTAAAAATTTACTCGTTTGGAAGCATAGAATCATTCCAAATAAGCTATTCTCGTCGAAACTATAATGTAATTAGTATTTTGTGCTAGAATACAGCGTTTTTGTTAGATTTATTAACAATTTTGTCTATTTTAAGCAATGAAACGAATAGGATTAGCTGCCTTTATCCAAAGTGATACATAAATTGCTCTTTTATGCCAGATTAATACGTTTTTAGTCTGTTCGATGTAAGTTTTCTTGTTCAAAGCAAAAGATCGTCTAAAGTAAGCCGTTTTTGTTTGAACTGATGAACAATTCAGACTGAGAGTCAACAAAAATAATTTGTTTTAATCCAAACTGATAATTTTTGACCCTATAAGAGTCCTATAAGAGTCCGAGATACGCCGTTCTCGTCAAGTCTATAACGTAATTCGTTTTTTTGTGTCAGAATACGACGTTTTCTGTCTGTTTAATATAAGTTTTTAATAATAATAATAATAATAACAATAATAATAATAATAATAATAACAATAATAATAATAATAATAATAATAATAATAATAATAATAATAATAATAAAAATAATAATAGAAATAAAAGTAAGCTTAGTTTTCTAAGCAAAAATGAAGCTTATTTTGTGTGTTATATGAGCGCTTTCTCATTTCTATGCAAGAAATCATCTGTGATCTGTATTTTTAGGCAAGAAATTGTCTAAAATTAATAACTCATTTTAAAACTGGTATAAAAACATTTACTATACAAAAGTTAATAATAATAATAATAATAATAATAATAATAATAATAATAATAGTAATAATAATAATAATAATAATAGTAATAATAATAATAATAATAATAATAATAATAATAATAATGATAATAATACTTATAATAATGAATTTCTTTCTAAATTAAAGCTTAGTTTTTCTAAGCAAAAATGATGCTTATTTTGTGTGTTATATGAGCGTTTTCTCATTTCTATGCAAGAGATCATCTGTGATCTGTGTTTTTAGGCAAGAAATTGAATAAAATTAATAACTCATTTTAAAACTGGTATAAAAACATTTACTATACAAAAGTTATAATCGGTCTTTAATAATAATAATATTAATAATAATAATAATAATAATAATAATAGTAATAATAATAATAATAATAATAATAATAATAATAATAATGATAATAATACTTATAATAATGAATTTCTTTCTAAATTAAAGCTTAGTTTTTCTAAGCAAAAATGATGCTTATTTTGTGTGTTATATGAGCGTTTTCTCATTTCTATGCAAGAGATCATCTGTGATCTGTGTTTTTAGGCAAGAAATTGAATAAAAATAATAACTCATTTTAAAACTGGTATAAAAACATTTACTATACAAAAGTTAATAATAATAATAATAATAATAATAATAATAATAATAATAATAATAATAATAATAATAATAATAATAATGATAATAATACTTATAATAATAAATTTCTTTCTAAATTAAAGCTTAGTTTTTCTAAGCAAAAATGAAGCTTATTTTGTGTGTTACGTATATGAGCGAGCGCTTTCTCATTGCTATGCATGAAATCATCTGTGATCTGTATTTTTAGGCAAGAAATTGTCTAAAATTAATAACTCATTTTAAAACTGGTATAAAAACATTTACTATTCAAAAGTTAATAATAATAATAATAATAATAATAATAAAAATAATAATAATAATAATAATAATAATAATAGTAATAATAATAATAATAATAATAGTGATAATAATAATAATAATGATAATAATACTTATAATAATGAATTTCTTTCTAAATTAAAGCTTAGTTTTTCTAAGCAAAAATGATGCTTATTTTGTGTGTTATATGAGCGTTTTCTCATTTCTATGCAAGAGATCATCTGTGATCTGTGTTTTTAGGCAAGAAATTGAATAAAATTAATAACTCATTTTAAAACTGGTATAAAAACATTTACTATACAAAAGTTATAATCGGTCTTTAATAATAATAATATTAATAATAATAATAATAATAATAATAATAATAATAATAATAATAATAATAATAATAGTAATAATAATAATAAAAATAATAGTAATAATAATAATAATAATAAAAATAAAAATAATAGTAGTAGTAAAAGTAAGCTTAGTTTTCTAAGCCAAAATGAAGCTTATTTTGTGTTATATGAGCGTTTTCTCATTTCTATGCAAAAGATCATGTGTGATCTGTGTTTTAAGTTGTGTCAGAATACGACGTTTTCTGTCTGTTTAATATAAGTTTTTAATAATAATAATAATAATAATAATAATAATAATAATAATAATAATAATAATAATAATAATAATAATAATAATAATAATAATAATAATAATAATAATAATAATAATAATAATAATAATAATAGTAACAAAAGTAATAATAATAATAATACTTTTAAAAAGGAAAAATGGAGCTTATTTTGTGTGTTACATGAGCGTTTTCTCATTTTTATGCAAAAGATCATGTGTGATCTGTGTTTTTAGGCAATCTAAGCCATTTTATAGTTTTTAATATTTAACAAAAATTTGCTTTAAAATAAAATGTTTGAAAAACCGAAATTAAACTAAATTAATTGTGTCTAACACTTTAGTAGAGGAAAAAGGAGGAGACATAAAAGTCACTAAAGTCTTAAAGTTGTCTTTAGTCGTCATATTAATAACAATAACATTTATAATAACAATACTAGTAGTACTAAATTTGCTTATATGCAAGCGCTTAATTAAGGTAACAGTTTTTTTGTTTTTTGCCTATATCTCGAAAACAGTTACTCCTATCAATTTTTACTTTTTCACCAAAATTAAAGGTGATAAAATTTCCTACAAAATAGTTATTTGCATTTTTCATGTAGAACTAACCATAAGCGAGATATAAGTTTGAAAATAATTATTAATTAAAAAAAAGTGTTTTAACAGAAAATGTCTTGTGATTTAAAATACACTTAATTTGTTGGGTCCAATACTTTATTAGAAGAAAAAGGAGGTGACATAAAAGTCACTGAAGTCTTCAGAGTCGTTTTTAAATGCTGCATTTTTGACTTCGTCTCAAACATTGAAAACTGAATTACATTTTTGTTCAGTAACAGTTACAGTTTTCTTAATGGTTTTTTGCTTATATCTCGAAAACAGTTACTCCTATCAAATTTTATCTTTCTTTCAAAATTAAAGCTGATAAAATTTCCAACAAAATAGTTATTTACATTTTTCTTGTAGGACCAAGCATAAACGAGTTATAGAGTTGGATATAAATAATATTTAACAAAAATTTGCTTTAAAATAAAATGCTTGAAAAACCGGAATTAAACTAAATTAATTGTGTCTAACACTTTAGTAGAGGAAAAAGGAGAAGACATAAAAGTCACTAAATGTTTCAGAGTCGTCTTTAGTCGTCATATTAATAACAATAACATTAATAATAATAATACTAATAGTACTAAATTTGCTTATATGCAAACGCTTAATTAACGTAACATTTTTTTGGTTTCTTGCTTATATCTCGAAAACAGTTACTCCTATCAATTTTTATCTTTTTTTCAAAATTAAAGCTAATAAAATTTCCTACAAAATAGTTATTTGCATTTTTTTGTAGGACCAACCATAAGCGAGTTATAGAGTTGGATATAAATAATATTTAACAAAAATTTGCTTTAAAATAAAATGTTCGTAAAACCGAAATTAAACTAAATTAATTGAGTCTAACACTTTAGTAGAGGAAAAAGAAAAAGACATAAAAGTCACTAAAGATTTCAGAGTTGTCTTTAGTTGTCATATTAATAACAATAACATTAATAATAATAATACTAATAGTACTAAATTTGCTTATATGCAAACGCTTAATTTAGGTAACAGTGTTTTGGTTTCTTGCTTATATCTCGAAAATAGTTACTCCTATCAATTTTTATCTTTTTACTAAAATTCAAGCTGATAAAATTTCCTACAAAATAGTTATTTGCATTTTTCATGTAGGACTAACCATAAGCGAGATATATGATTGAAAATAATTAATATTTAAAAAAAAAGTGCTTTAACAGAAAATGTCTTGTGATTTAAAATACACTTAATTTATTGGGTCCAATACTTTATTAGAAGAAAAAGGAAGTGACATAAAAGTCACTGAAGTCTTCAGAGTCGTTTTTAAATGCTGCAGTTTCGTCTTCGTCTCAAACATTGAAAACTGAATTACATTTTTGTTCAGTAACAGTCACAGTTTTCTTATTGGTTTTTTGCTTATATCTCGAAAACAGTTACTCCAATCAATTTTTATCTTTCTGTCAAAATTAAAGCTGATAAAATTTCCTACAAAATAGTTATTTGCATTTTTCTTGTAGGACCAACCATAAGCGAGTTATCGAGTTGGATATAAATAATATTTAACAAAAATTTGCTTTAAAATAAAATGTTTGAAAAACTGAAATTAAACTAATTTAATTGTGTCTAACACTTTAATAGAGGAAAAAGAAGAAGACATAAAAGTCACTAAAGGTTTCAAAGTTGTCTTTAATCGTCATATTAATAACAATAACATTAATAATAATAATACTAATAGTACTAAATTTGTTTATATGCAAACGCTTAATTAAGGTAACAGTGTTTTGGTTTCTTGCTCATATCTCGAAAACAGTTACTCCTATCAATTTTTATCTTTTCACTAAAATTCAAGCTGATAAAATTTCCTACAAAATAGTTATTTGCATTTTTTATGTAGGACTAACCATAAGCGAGATATAAGATTGAAAATAATTAATATTTAAAAAATAAGTGCTTTAACAGAAAATGTCTTGTGATTTAAAATACACTTAATTTATTAGGTCCAATACTTTATTAAAAAAAAAGGGGGTGACATATAAGTCACTGAAGTCTTCAGAGTCGATTTTAAATGCTGCATTTTCGTCTTCGTCTCAAACATTGAAAACTGATTTACATTTTTGTTCTGAAACGGTAACAGTTTTCTTATTGGTTTTTTGCTTATATCTCGAAAACAGTTACTCCTATCAATTTTTATCTTTCTTTCAAAATTAAAGCTGATAACATTTCCTACAAAATAGTTATTTGCATTTTTCTTGTAGGACCAACCATAAGCGAGTTATAAAGTTGGATATAAATAATATTTAACAAAAACTTGCTTAAAAATAAAATGTTTGAAATACTGAAATTAAACTAAATTAATTGTGTCTAACACTTTAGTAGAGAAAAAAGAAAAAGACATAAAAGTCACCAGTCTTCAGAATCGTTTTTAGTCGTCATATTAATAACAATAACATTAATAATAATAATACTAATAGTACTAAATCTGCTTATATGCAAGCGCTTTATTAAGGTAACAGTTTTTTGGTTTCTTGCTTATATCTCGAAAACAGTTACTCCTATGAATTTTTGTCTTTTTTTCAAAATTAAAGCTGATAAAATTTCCTACAAAATAGTTATTTGCATTTTTCTTGTAGGACCAACCATAAGCGAGTTATAGAGTTAGATATAAATAATTTTTAACAAAAATTTGCTTTAAAATAAAATGTTTAAAAAACTGAAATTAAACTAATTTAATCGTGTCTAACACTTTAGTAGAGGAAAAAGGAAAAGACATAAAAGTCACTAAAGGTTTCAGAGTTGTCTTTAGTTGTCATATTAATAACAATAACATTAATAATAATAATACTAATAGTACTAAATTTGCTTATATGCAAACGCTTAATTAAGGTAACAGTGTTTTGGTTTCTTGCTTATATCTCGAAAACAGTTACTCTTATCAATTTTTATCTTTTTACTAAAATTTAAGCTGATAAAATTTCCTATAAAATAGTTATTTGCATTTTTCATGTAGGACTAACCATAAGCGAGATATGTGATTGAAAATAATTAATATTTAAAAAAAAAGTGATTTAACAGAAAATGTCTTGTGATTTAAAATACACTTAATTTATTGGGTCCAATACTTTATTAGAAGAAAAAGAAAGTGACATAAAAGTCACTGAAGTCTTCAGAGTCGTTTTTAAATGCTGCAGTTTCGTCTTCGTCTCAAACATTGAAAACTGAATTACATTTTTGTTCAGTAACAGTCACAGTTTTCTTATTGGTTTTTTGCTTATATCTCGAAAACAGTTACTCCTATCAATTTTTATCTTTCTGTCAAAATTAAAGCTGATAAAATTTCCTACAAAATAGATATTTGCATTTTTCTTGTAGGATCAACCATAAGCGAGTTATAGAGTTGGATATAAATAATATTTAACAAAAATTTGCTTTAAAATAAAATGTTTGAAAAACTGAAATTAAACTAATTTAATTGTGTCTAACACTTTAGTAGAGGAAAAAGAAGAAGACATAAAAGTCACTAAAGGTTTCAAAGTTGTCTTTAATCGTCATATTAATAACAATAACATTAATAATAATAATACTAATAGTACTAAATTTGCTTATATGCAAACGCTTAATTAAGGTAACAGTGTTTTGGTTTCTTGCTCATATCTCGAAAACAGTTACTCCTATCAATTTTTATCTTTCTTTTAAAATTAAAGCTGATAACATTTCCTACAAAATAGTTATTTGCATTTTTCTTGTGGGACCAACCATAAGCGAGTTATAAAGTTGGATATAAATAATATTTAACAAAAACTTGCTTAAAAATAAAATGTTTGAAATACTGAAATTAAACTAAATTAATTGTGTCTAACACTTTAGTAGAGAAAAAAGAAAAAGACATAAAAGTCACCAAAGTCTTCAGAATCGTTTTTAGTCGTCATATTAATAACAATAACATTAATAATAATAATACTAATAGTACTAAATCTGCTTATATGCAAGCGCTTTATTAAGGTAACAGTTTTTTGGTTTCTTGCTTATATCTCGAAAACAGTTACTCCTATGAATTTTTGTCTTTTTTTCAAAATTAAAGCTGATAAAATTTCCTACAAAATAGTTATTTGCATTTTTCTTGTAGGACCAACCATAAGCGAGTTATAGAGTTAGATATAAATAATTTTTAACAAAAATTTGCTTTAAAATAAAATGTTTAAAAAACTGAAATTAAACTAATTTAATCGTGTCTAACACTTTAGTAGAGGAAAAAGGAAAAGACATAAAAGTCACTAAAGGTTTCAGAGTTGTCTTTAGTTGTCATATTAATAACAATAACATTAATAATAATAATACTAATAGTACTAAATTTGCTTATATGCAAACGCTTAATTAAGGTAACAGTGTTTTGGTTTCTTGCTTATATCTCGAAAACAGTTACTCCTATCAATTTTTATCTTTTTACTAAAATTCAAGCTGATAAAATTTCCTATAAAATAGTTATTTGCATTTTTCATGTAGGACTAACCATAAGCGAGATATATGATTGAAAATAATTAATATTTAAAAAAAAAGTGCTTTAACAGAAAATGTCTTGTGATTTAAAATACACTTAATTTATTGGGTCCAATACTTTATTAGAAGAAAAAGGAAGTGACATAAAAGTCACTGAAGTCTTTAGAGTCGTTTTTAAATGCTGCAGTTTCGCCTTCGTCTCAAACATTGAAAACTGAATTACATTTTTGTTCAGTAACAGTCACAGTTTTCTTATTGGTTTTTTGCTTATATCTCGAAACCAGTTACTCCTATCAATTTTTATCTTTCTATCAAAATTAAAGCTAATAAAATTTCCTACAAAATAGTTATTTGCATTTTTCTTGTAGGACCAACCATAAGCGAGTTATAGAGTTGGATATAAATAATATTTAACAAAAATTTGCTTTAAAATAAAATGTTTGAAAAACTGAAATTAAACTAATTTAATTGTGTCTAACACTTTAGTAGAGGAAAAAGAAGAAGACATAAAAGTCACTAAAGGTTTCAAAGTTGTCTTTAATCGTCATATTAATAACAATAACATTAATAATAATAATACTAATAGTACTAAATTTGCTTATATGCAAACGCTTAATTAAGGTAACAGGGTTTTGGTTTCTTGCTCATATCTCGAAAACAGTTACTCCTATCAATTTTTATCTTTCTTTCAAAATTAAAGCTGATAACATTTCCTACAAAATAGTTATTTGCATTTTTCTTGTAGGACCAACCATAAGCGAGTTATAAAGTTGGATATAAATAATATTTAACAAAAACTTGCTTAAAAACAAAATGTTTGAAATACTGAAATTAAACTAAATTAATTGTGTCTAACACTTTAGTAGAGAAAAAAGAAAAAGACATAAAAGTCACCAAAGTCTTCAGAATCGTTTTTAGTCGTCATATTAATAACAATAACATTAATAATAATAATACTAATAGTACTAAATCTGCTTATATGCAAGCGCTTTATTAAGGTAACAGTTTTTTGGTTTCTTGCTTATATCTCGAAAACAGTTACTCCTATGAATTTTTGTCTTTCTTTCAAAATTAAAGCTGATAAAATATTCTACAAAATAGTTATTTGCATTTTTCTTGTAGGACCAACCATAAGCGAGTTATAGAGTTGGATATAAATAATATTTAACAAAAATTTGCTTTAAAATAAAATGTTTGAAAAACTGAAATTAAACTAATTTAACTGTGTCTAACACTTTAGTAGAGAAAAAAGGAAAAAACATAAAAGTCACTAAAGGTTTCAGAGTTGTCTTTAGTTGTCATATTAATAACAATAACATTAATAATAATAATACTAATAGTACTAAATTTGCTTATATGCAAACGCTTAATTAAGGTAACAGTGTTTTGGTTTCTTGCTTATATCTCGAAAACAGTTACTCCTATCAATTTTTATCTTTTTACTAAAATTCAAGCTGATAAAATTTCCTACAAAATAGTTATTTGCATTTTTTATGTAGGACTAACCATAAGCGAGATATAAGATTGAAAATGATTAATATTTAAAAAAGAAGTGCTTTAACAGAAAATGTCTTGTGATTTAAAATACACTTAATTTATTGGGTCCAATACTTTATTAGAAGAAAAAGGAAGTGACATAAAAGTCACTGAAGTCTTCAGAGTCGTTTTTAAATGCTGCAGTTTCGTCTTCGTCTCAAACATTGAAAATCGAATTACATTTTTGTTCAGTAACAGTCACAGTTTTCTTATTGGTTTTTTGCTTATATCTCGAAAACAGTTACTCCTATCAATTTTTATCTTTTTTTCAAAATTAAAGCTGATAAAATTTCCTACAAAATAGTTATTTGCATTTTTCTTGTAGGACCAACCATAAGCGAGTTATAGAGTTGGATATAAATAATATTTAACAAAAATTTGCTTTAAAATAAAATGTTTGAAAAACTGAAATTAAACTAATTTAATTGTGTCTAACACTTTAGTAGAGGAAAAAGAAGACGACATAAAAGTCACTAAAGGTTTCAAAGTTGTCTTTAATCGTCATATTAATAACAATAACATTAATAATAATAATACTAATAGAACTAAATTTGCTTATATGCAAACGCTTAATTAAGGTAACAGTGTTTTGGTTTCTTGCTCATATCTCGAAAACAGTTACTCCTATCAATTTTTATCTTTTTACTAAAATTCAAGCTGATAAAATTTCCTACAAAATAGTTATTTGCATTTTTTATGTAGGACTAACCATAAGCGAGATATAAGATTGAAAATAATTAATATTTAAAAAAGAAGTGCTTTAACAGAAAATGTCTTGTGATTTAAAATACACTTAATTTATTAGGTCCAATACTTTATTAGAAAAAAAGGGGGTGACATATAAGTCACTGAAGTCTTCAGAGTCGATTTTAAATGCTGCATTTTCGTCTTCGTCTCAAACATTGAAAACTAAATTACATTTTTGTTCTGAAACGGTAACAGTTTTTACTTTGGTTTTTTGCTTATATCTCGAAAACAGTTACTCCTATCAATTTTTATCTTTTTTTCAAAACTAAAGCTGATAATATTTCCTACAAAATAGTTATTTGCATTTTTCTTGTAGGACCAACCATAAGCGAGTTATAAAGTTGGATATAAATAATATTTAACAAAAACTTGCTTAAAAATAAAATGTTTGAAATACTGAAATTAAACTAAATTAATTGTGTCTAACACTTTAGTAGAGAAAAAAGAAAAAGACATAAAAGTCACCAAAGTCTTCAGAATCGTTTTTAGTCGTCATATTAATAACAATAACATTAATAATAATAATACTAACAGTACTAAATCTGCTTATATGCAAGCGCTTTATTAAGGTAACAGTTTTTTGGTTTCTTGCTTATATCTCGAAAACAGTTACTCCTATGAATTTTTGTCTTTCTTTCAAAATTAAAGCTGATAAAATATTCTACAAAATAGTTATTTGCATTTTTCTTGTAGAACCAACCATAAGCGAGTTATAGAGTTGGATATAAATAATATATAACAAAAATTTGCTTTAAAATAAAATGTTTGAAAAACTGAAATTAAACTAATTTAACTGTGTCTAACACTTTAGTAGAGGAAAAAGGAAAAAACATAAAAGTCACTAAAGGTTTCAGAGTTGTCTTTAGTTGTCATATTAATAACAATAACATTAATAATAATAATACTAATAGTACTAAATTTGCTTATATGCAAACGCTT
This sequence comes from Tribolium castaneum, assembly GCF_031307605.1. Taxonomy (NCBI): domain Eukaryota; kingdom Metazoa; phylum Arthropoda; class Insecta; order Coleoptera; family Tenebrionidae; genus Tribolium; species Tribolium castaneum. Next base: position 15,529,908 of record NC_087402.1, read on the forward strand.
AATTAAGGTAACAGTGTTTTGGTTTCTTGCTTATATCTCGAAAACAGTTACTCCTATCAATTTTTATCTTTTTACTAAAATTCAAGCTGATAAAATTTCCTACAAAATAGTTATTTGCATTTTTCATGTAGGACTAACCATAAGCGAGATATAAGTTTGAAAATAATTAATATTTAAAAAAAAAGTGCTTTAACAGAAAATGTCTTGTGATTTAAAATACACTTAATTTATTAGGTCCAATACTTTATTAGAAGAAAAAGGGGGTGACATATAAGTCACTGAAGTCTTCAGAGTCGATTGTAAATGCTGCATTTTCGTCTTCGTCTCAAACATTGAAAACTGAATTACATTTTTGTTCTGAAACGGTAACAGTCTTCACTTTGGTTTTTTGCTTATATCTCGAAAACAATTACTCCTATCAGTTTTTATCTTTTTTTCAAAATAAAGCTGATAAAATTTCCTACAAAATAGTTATTTGCATTTTTCTTGTAGGACCAACCATCAGCGAGTTATAAAGTTGGATATAAATAATATTTAACAAAAACTTGCTTAAAAATTAAATGTTTGAAATACTGAAATTAAACAAAATTAATTGTGTCTAACACTTTAGTAGAGAAAAAAGAAAAAGACATAAAAGTTACCATACTAATAGTATTATTATTAGTATTATTATTATTAATGTTATTGTTATTAATATGACGACTAAAAACGATTCTGAAGACTTTGGTAACTTTTATGTCTTTTTCTTTTTTCTCTACTAAAGTGTTAGACACAATTAATTTAGTTTAATTTCAGTATTTCAAACATTTAATTTTTAAGCAAGTTTTTGTTAAATATTATTTATATCTAACTTTATAACTCGCTGATGGTTGGTCCTACAAGAAAAATGCAAATAACTATTTTGTAGGAAATTTTATCAGCTTTATTTAAAAAAAAAAATAAAAACTGATAGGAGTAATTGTTTTCGAGATATAAGCAAAAAACCAAAGTGAAAACTGTTACCGTTTCAGAACAAAAATGTAATTCAGTTTTCAATGTTTGAGACGAAGACGAAAATGCAGCATTTACAATCGACTCTGAAGACTTCAGTGACTTATATGTCACCCCCTTTTTCTTCTAATAAAGTATTGGACCTAATAAATTAAGTGTATTTTAAATCACAAGACATTTTCTGTTAAAGCACTTTTTTTTTAATATTAATTATTTTCAAACTTATATCTCGCTTATGGTTAGTCCTACATGAAAAATGCAAATAACTATTTTGTAGGAAATTTTATCAGCTTGAATTTTAGTAAAAAGATAAAAATTGATTGGAGTAACTGTTTTCGAGATATAAGCAAGAAACCAAAACACTGTTACCTTAATTAAGCGTTTGCATATAAGCAAATTTAGTACTATTAGTATTATTATTAATGTTATTGTTATTAATATGACAACTAAAGACAACTCTGAAACCTTTAGTGATTTTTATGTCTTTTCCTTTTTCCTCTACTAAAGTGTTAGACACAGTTAAATTAATTTAATTTCAGTTTTTCAAACATTTTATTTTAAAGCAAATTTTTGTTATATATTATTTATATCCAACTCTATAACTCGCTTATGGTTGGTCCTACAAGAAAAATGCAAATAACTATTTTGTAGAATATTTTATCAGCTTTAATTTTGAAAGAAAGACAAAAATTCATAGGAGTAACTGTTTTCGAGATATAAGCAAGAAACCAAAAAACTGTTACCTTAATAAAGCGCTTGCATATAAGCAGATTTAGTACTGTTAGTATTATTATTATTAATGTTATTGTTATTAATATGACGACTAAAAACGATTCTGAAGACTTTGGTGACTTTTATGTCTTTTTCTTTTTTCTCTACTAAAGTGTTAGACACAATTAATTTAGTTTAATTTCAGTATTTCAAACATTTTATTTTTAAGCAAGTTTTTGTTAAATATTATTTATATCCAACTTTATAACTCGCTTATGGTTGGTCCTACAAGAAAAATGCAAATAACTATTTTGTAGGAAATGTTATCAGCTTTAATTTTGAAAGAAAGATAAAAATTGATAGGAGTAACTGTTTTCGAGATATAAGCAAAAAACCAAAGTAAAAACTGTTACCGTTTCAGAACAAAAATGTAATTCAGTTTTCAATGTTTGAGACGAAGACGAAAATGCAGCATTTAAAATCGACTCTGAAGACTTCAGTGACTTATATGTCACCCCCTTTTTTTTCTAATAAAGTATTGGACCTAATAAATTAAGTGTATTTTAAATCACAAGACATTTTCTGTTAAAGCACTTCTTTTTTAAATATTAATTATTTTCAATCTTATATCTCGCTTATGGTTAGTCCTACATAAAAAATGCAAATAACTATTTTGTAGGAAATTTTATCAGCTTGAATTTTAGTGAAAAGATAAAAATTGATAGGAGTAACTGTTTTCGAGATATGAGCAAGAAACCAAAACACTGTTACCTTAATTAAGCGTTTGCATATAAGCAAATTTAGTACTATTAGTATTATTATTATTAATATTATTGTTATTAATATGACGATTAAAGACAACTTTAAAACCTTTAGTGACTTTTATGTCTTCTTCTTTTTCCTCTACTAAAGTGTCAGACACAATTAAATTAGTTTAATTTCAGTTTTTCAAACAATTTATTTTAAAGCAAATTTTTGTTAAATATTATTTATATCCAACTCTATAACTCGCTTATGATTGGTCCTACAAGAAAAATGCAAATAACTATTTTGTAGGAAATTTTATCAGCTTTAATTTTGAAAGAAAGATAAAAATTGATAGGAGTAACTTTTTTCGAGATATAAGCAAAAAACCAATAAAAAAACTGTGACTGTTACTGAACAAAAATGTAATTCGGTTTTCAATGTTTGAGACGAAGACGAAACTGCAGCATTTAAAAACGACTCTGAAGACTTCAGTGACTTTTATGTCACTTCCTTTTTCTTCTAATAAAGTATTGGACCCAATAAATTAAGTGTATTTTAAATCACAAGACATTTTCTGTTAAAGCACTTTTTTTTTAAACATTAATTATTTTCAATCATATATCTCGCTTATGGTTAGTCCTACATGAAAAATGCAAATAACTATTTTGTAGGAAATATTATCAGCTTGAATTTTAGTAAAAAGATAAAAATTGATAGGAGTAACTGTTTTCGAGATATAAGCAAGAAACCAAAACACTGTTACCTTAATTAAGCGTTTGCATATAAGCAAATTTAGTACTATTAGTATTATTATTATTAATGTTATTGTTATTAATATGACAACTAAAGACAACTCTGAAACCTTTAGTGACTTTTAAGTCTTTTCCTTTTTTCTCTACTAAAGTGTTAGACACAGTTAAATTAGTTTAATTTCAGTTTTTCAAACACTTTATTTTAAAGCAAATTTTTGTTAAATATTATTTATATCCAACTCTATAACTCGCTTATGGTTGGTCCTACAAGAAAAATGCAAATAACTATTCTGTAGAATATTTTATCAGCTTTAATTTTGAAAGAAAGACAAAAATTCATAGGAGTAACTGTTTTCGAGATATAAGCAAGAAACCAAAAAACTGTTACCTTAATAAAGCGCTTGCATATAAGCAGATTTAGTACTATTAGTATTATTATTATTAATGTTATTGTTATTAATATGACGACTAAAAACGATTTTGAAGACTTTGGTGACTTTTATGTCCTTTTCTTTTTTCTCTACTAAAGTGTTAGACACAATTAATTTAGTTTAATTTCAGTATTTCAAACATTTTATTTTTAAGCAAGTTTTTGTTACATATTATTTATATCCAACTTTATAACTCGCTTATGGTTGGTCCTACAAGAAAAATGCAAATAACTATTTTGTAGGAAATTTTATCAGCTTTAATTTTGACAGAAAGATAAAAATTGATAGGAGTAACTTTTTTCGAGATATAAGCAAAAAACCAATAAAAAAACTGTGACTGTTACTGAACAAAAATGTAATTCGGTTTTCAATGTTTGAGACGAAGACGAAACTGCAGCATTTAAAATCGACTCTGAAGACTTCAGTGACTTATATGTCACCCCCTTTTTTTTCTAATAAAGTATTGGACCTAATAAATTAAGTGTATTTTAAATCACAAGACATTTTCTGTTAAAGCACTTCTTTTTTAAATATTAATTATTTTCAATCTTATATCTCGCTTATGGTTAGTCCTACATAAAAAATGCAAATAATTATTTTGTAAGAAATTTTATCAGCTTGAATTTTAGTAAAAAGATAAAAATTGATAGGAGTAACTGTTTTCGAGATATGAGCAAGAAACCAAAACACTGTTACCTTAATTAAGCGTTTGCATATAAGCAAATTTAGTACTATTAGTATTATTATTATTAATGTTATTGTTATTAATATGACGATTAAAGACAACTTTGAAACCTTTAGTGACTTTTATGTCTTCGTCTTTTTCCTCTACTAAAGTGTTAGACACAATTAAATTAGTTTAATTTCAGTTTTTCAAACATTTTATTTTAAAGCAAGTTTTTGTTAAATATTATTTATATCCAACTTTATAACTCGCTTATGGTTGATCCTACAAGAAAAATGCAAATAACTATTCTGTAGAATATTTTATCAGCTTTAATTTTGAAAGAAAGACAAAAATTCATAGGAGTAACTGTTTTCGAGATATAAGCAAGAAACCAAAAAACTGTTACTTTAATATAGCGCCTGCATATAAGCAGATTTAGTACTATTAGTATTATTATTATTAATGTTATTGTTATTAATATGACGACTAAAAACGATTCTGAAGACTTTGGTGACTTTTATGTCCTTTTCTTTTTTCTCTACTAAAGTGTTAGACACAATTAATTTAGTTTAATTTCAGTATTTCAAACATTTTATTTTTAAGCAAGTTTTTGTTAAATATTATTTATATCCAACTCTATAACTCGCTTATGGTTGGTCCTACAAGAAAAATGCAAATAACTATTTTGTAGGAAATTTTATCAGCTTTAATTTTGACAGAAAGATAAAAATTGATAGGAGTAACTGTTTTCGAGATATAAGCAAAAAACCAATAAGAAAACTGTGACTGTTACTGAACAAAAATGTAATTCAGTTTTCATTGTTTGAGACGAAGACGAAACTGCAGCATTTAAAAACGACTCTGAAGACTTCAGTGACTTTTATGCCACTTCCTTTTTCTTCTAATAAAGTATTGGACCCAATAAATTAAGTGTATTTTAAATCACAAGACATTTTCTGTTAAAGCACTTTTTTTTAAATATTAATTATTTTCAATCATATATCTCGCTTATGGTTAGTCCTACATGAAAAATGCAAATAACTATTTTGTAGGAAATTTTATCAGCTTGAATTTTAGTAAAAAGATAAAAATTGATAGGAGTAACTGTTTTCGAGATATAAGCAAGAAACCAAAACACTGTTACCTTAATTAAGCGTTTGCATATAAGCAAATTTAGTACTATTAGTATTATTATTATTAATGTTATTGTTATTAATATGACAACTAAAGACAACTCTGAAACCTTTAGTGACTTTTATGTCTTTTCCTTTTTCCTCTACTAAAGTGTTAGACACAATTAAATTAGTTTAATTTCAGTTTTTCAAACATTTTATTTTAAAGCAAATTTTTGTTAAAAATTATTTATATCCAACTCTATAACTCGCTTATGGTTGGTCCTACAAGAAAAATGCAAATAACTATTTTGTAGGAAATTTTATCAGCTTTAATTTTGACAGAAAGATAAAAATTGATAGGAGTAACTGTTTTCGAGATATAAGCAAAAAACCAATAAGAAAACTGTGACTGTTACTGAACAAAAATGTAATTCAGTTTTCATTGTTTGAGACGAAGACGAAACTGCAGCATTTAAAAACGACTCTGAAGACTTCAGTGACTTTTATGTCACTTCCTTTTTCTTCTAATAAAGTATTGGACCCAATAAATTAAGTGTATTTTAAATCACAAGACATTTTCTGTTAAAGCACTTTTTTTTTAAATATTAATTATTTTCAATCATATATCTCGCTTATGGTTAGTCCTACATGAAAAATGCAAATAACTATTTTGTAGGAAATTTTATCAGCTTGAATTTTAAAAAAAAAATAAAAATTGATAGGAGTAACTGTTTTCGAGATATAAGCAAGAAACCAAAACACTGTTACCTTAATTAAGCGTTTGCATATAAGCAAATTTAGTACTATTAGTATTATTATTATTAATGTTATTGTTATTAATATGACGACTAAAAACGATTTTGAAGACTTTGGTGACTTTTATGTCTTTTTCTTTTTTCTCTACTAAAGTGTTAGACACAATTAATTTAGTTTAATTTCAGTATTTCAAACATTTAATTTTTAAGCAAGTTTTTGTTAAATATTATTTATATCTAACTTTATAACTCGCTGATGGTTGGTCCTACAAGAAAAATGCAAATAACTATTTTGTAGGAAATTTTATCAGCTTTATTTTAAAAAAAAAATAAAAACTGATAGGAGTAATTGTTTTCGAGATATAAGCAAAAAACCAAAGTGAAAACTGTTACCGTTTCAGAACAAAAATGTAATTCAGTTTTCAATGTTTGAGACGAAGACGAAAATGCAGCATTTACAATCGACTCTGAAGACTTCAGTGACTTATATGTCACCCCCTTTTTCTTCTAATAAAGTATTGGACCTAATAAATTAAGTGTATTTTAAATCACAAGACATTTTCTGTTAAAGCACTTCTTTTTTAAATATTAATTATTTTCAATCTTATATCTCGCTTATGGTTAGTCCTACATAAAAAATGCAAATAATTATTTTGTAAGAAATTTTATCAGCTTGAATTTTAGTAAAAAGATAAAAATTGATAGGAGTAACTGTTTTCGAGATATGAGCAAGAAACCAAAACACTGTTACCTTAATTAAGCGTTTGCATATAAGCAAATTTAGTACTATTAGTATTATTATTATTAATGTTATTGTTATTAATATGACGATTAAAGACAACTTTGAAACCTTTAGTGACTTTTATGTCTTCGTCTTTTTCCTCTACTAAAGTGTTAGACACAATTAAATTAGTTTAATTTCAGTTTTTCAAACATTTTATTTTAAAGCAAGTTTTTGTTAAATATTATTTATATCCAACTTTATAACTCGCTTATGGTTGATCCTACAAGAAAAATGCAAATAACTATTCTGTAGAATATTTTATCAGCTTTAATTTTGAAAGAAAGACAAAAATTCATAGGAGTAACTGTTTTCGAGATATAAGCAAGAAACCAAAAAACTGTTACTTTAATATAGCGCTTGCATATAAGCAGATTTAGTACTATTAGTATTATTATTATTAATGTTATTGTTATTAATATGACGACTAAAAACGATTCTGAAGACTTTGGTGACTTTTATGTCCTTTTCTTTTTTCTCTACTAAAGTGTTAGACACAATTAATTTAGTTTAATTTCAGTATTTCAAACATTTTATTTTTAAGCAAGTTTTTGTTAAATATTATTTATATCCAACTCTATAACTCGCTTATGGTTGGTCCTACAAGAAAAATGCAAATAACTATTTTGTAGGAAATTTTATCAGCTTTAATTTTGACAGAAAGATAAAAATTGATAGGAGTAACTGTTTTCGAGATATAAGCAAAAAACCAATAAGAAAACTGTGACTGTTACTGAACAAAAATGTAATTCAGTTTTCATTGTTTGAGACGAAGACGAAACTGCAGCATTTAAAAACGACTCTGAAGACTTCAGTGACTTTTATGTCACTTCCTTTTTCTTCTAATAAAGTATTGGACCCAATAAATTAAGTGTATTTTAAATCACAAGACATTTTCTGTTAAAGCACTTTTTTTTTAAATATTAATTATTTTCAATCATATATCTCGCTTATGGTTAGTCCTACATGAAAAATGCAAATAACTATTTTGTAGGAAATTTTATCAGCTTGAATTTTAATAAAAAGATAAAAATTGATAGGAGTAACTGTTTTCGAGATATAAGCAAGAAACCAAAACACTGTTACCTTAATTAAGCGTTTGCATATAAGCAAATTTAGTACTATTAGTATTATTATTAATGTTATTGTTATTAATATGACAACTAAAGACAACTCTGAAACTTTTAGTGATTTTTATGTCTTTTCCTTTTTCCTCTACTAAAGTGTTAGACACAGTTAAATTAGTTTAATTTCAGTTTTTCAAACATTTTATTTTAAAGCAAATTTTTGTTATATATTATTTATATCCAACTCTATAACTCGCTTATGGTTGGTCCTACAAGAAAAATGCAAATAACTATTTTGTAGAATATTTTATCAGCTTTAATTTTGAAAGAAAGACAAAAATTCATAGGAGTAACTGTTTTCGAGATATAAGCAAGAAACCAAAAAACTGTTACCTTAATAAAGCGCTTGCATATAAGCAGATTTAGTACTATTAGTATTATTATTATTAATGTTATTGTTATTAATATGACGACTAAAAACGATTTTGAAGACTTTGGTGACTTTTATGTTTTTTCTTTTTTCTCTACTAAAGTGTTAGACACAATTAATTTAGTTTAATTTCAGTATTTCAAACATTTTATTTTTAAGCAAGTTTTTGTTAAATATTATTTATATCCAACTTTATAACTCGCTTATGGTTGGTCCTACAAGAAAAATGCAAATAACTATTTTGTAGGAAATGTTATCAGCTTTAATTTTCAAAGAAAGATAAAAATTGATAGGAGTAACTGTTTTCGAGATATAAGCAAAAAACCAAAGTAAAAACTGTTACCGTTTCAGAACAAAAATGTAATTCAGTTTTCAATGTTTGAGACGAAGACGAAAATGCAGCATTTAAAATCGACTCTGAAGACTTCAGTGACTTATATGTCACCCCCTTTTTTTTCTAATAAAGTATTGGACCTAATAAATTAAGTGTATTTTAAATCACAAGACATTTTCTGTTGAAGCACTTCTTTTTTAAATATTAATTATTTTCAATCTTATATCTCGCTTATGGTTAGTCCTACATAAAAAATGCAAATAATTATTTTGTAAGAAATTTTATCAGCTTGAATTTTAGTAAAAAGATAAAAATTGATAGGAGTAACTGTTTTCGAGATATGAGCAAGAAACCAAAACACTGTTACCTTAATTAAGCGTTTGCATATAAGCAAATTTAGTACTATTAGTATTATTATTATTAATGTTATTGTTATTAATATGACGATTAAAGACAACTTTGAAACCTTTAGTGACTTTTATGTCTTCGTCTTTTTCCTCTACTAAAGTGTTAGACACAATTAAATTAGTTTAATTTCAGTTTTTCAAACATTTTATTTTAAAGCAAGTTTTTGTTAAATATTATTTATATCCAACTTTATAACTCGCTTATGGTTGATCCTACAAAAAAAATGCAAATAACTATTCTGTAGAATATTTTATCAGCTTTAATTTTGAAAGAAAGACAAAAATTCATAGGAGTAACTGTTTTCGAGATATAAGCAAGAAACCAAAAAACTGTTACTTTAATAAAGCGCTTGCATATAAGCAGATTTAGTACTATTAGTATTATTATTATTAATGTTATTGTTATTAATATGACGACTAAAAACGATTCTGAAGACTTTGGTGACTTTTATGTCCTTTTCTTTTTTCTCTACTAAATTGTTAGACACAATTAATTTAGTTTAATTTCAGTATTTCAAACATTTTATTTTTAAGCAAGTTTTTGTTAAATATTATTTATATCCAACTCTATAACTCGCTTATGGTTGGTCCTACAAGAAAAATGCAAATAACTATTTTGTAGGAAATTTTATCAGCTTTAATTTTGACAGAAAGATAAAAATTGATAGGAGTAACTGTTTTCGAGATATAAGCAAAAAACCAATAAGAAAACTGTGACTGTTACTGAACAAAAATGTAATTCAGTTTTCATTGTTTGAGACGAAGACGAAACTGCAGCATTTAAAAACGACTCTGAAGACTTCAGTGACTTTTATGTCACTTTCTTTTTCTTCTAATAAAGTATTGGACCCAATAAATTAAGTGTATTTTAAATCACAAGACATTTTCTGTTAAAGCACTTTTTTTTTAAATATTAATTATTTTCAATCATATATCTCGCTTATGGTTAGTCCTACATGAAAAATGCAAATAACTATTTTGTAGGAAATTTTATCAGCTTGAATTTTAGTAAAAAGATAAAAATTGATAGGAGTAACTGTTTTCGAGATATAAGCAAGAAACCAAAACACTGTTACCTTAATTAAGCGTTTGCATATAAGCAAATTTAGTACTATTAGTATTATTATTATTAATGTTATTGTTATTAATATGACAACTAAAGACAACTCTGAAACCTTTAGTGACTTTTATGTCTTTTCCTTTTTCCTCTACTAAAGTGTTAGACACAATTAAATTAGTTTAATTTCAGTATTTCAAACATTTTATTTTAAAGCAAATTTTTGTTAAAAATTATTTATATCCAACTCTATAACTCGCTTATGGTTGGTCTTACAAGAAAAATGCAAATAACTATTTTGTAGGAAATTTTATCAGCTTTAATTTTGACAGAAAGATAAAAATTGATAGGAGTAACTGTTTTCGAGATATAAGCAAAAAACCAATAAGAAAACTGTGACTGTTACTGAACAAAAATGTAATTCAGTTTTCATTGTTTGAGACGAAGACGAAACTGCAGCATTTAAAAACGACTCTGAAGACTTCAGTGACTTTTATGTCACTTCCTTTTTCTTCTAATAAAGTATTGGACCCAATAAATTAAGTGTATTTTAAATCACAAGACATTTTCTGTTAAAGCACTTTTTTTTTAAATATTAATTATTTTCAATCATATATCTCGCTTATGGTTAGTCCTACATGAAAAATGCAAATAACTATTTTGTAGGAAATTTTATCAGCTTAAATTTAAAAAAAAAAATAAAAATTGATAGGAGTAACTGTTTTCGAGATATAAGCAAGAAACCAAAACACTGTTACCTTAATTAAGCGTTTGCATATAAGCAAATTTAGTACTATTAGTATTATTATTATTAATGTTATTGTTATTAATATGACGACTAAAAACGATTTTGAAGACTTTGGTGACTTTTATGTCTTTTTCTTTTTTCTCTACTAAAGTGTTAGACACAATTAATTTAGTTTAATTTCAGTATTTCAAACATTTTATTTTTAAGCAAGTTTTTGTTAAATATTATTTATATCCAACTTTATAACTCGCTTATGGTTGGTCCTACAAGAAAAATGCAAATAACTATTTTGTAGGAAATGTTATCAGCTTTAATTTTGAAAGAAAGATAAAAATTGATAGGAGTAACTGTTTTCGAGATATAAGCAAAAAACCAAAGTAAAAACTGTTACCGTTTCAGAACAAAAATGTAATTCAGTATTCAATGTTTGAGACGAAGACGAAAATGCAGCATTTAAAATTGACTCTGAAGACTTCAGTGACTTATATGTCACTCCCTTTTTTTTCTAATAAAGTATTGGACCTAATAAATTAAGTGTATTTTAAATCACAAGACATTTTCTGTTAAAGCACTTCTTTTTTAAATATTAATTATTTTCAATCTTATATCTCGCTTATGGTTAGTCCTACATAAAAAATGCAAATAACTATTTTGTAGGAAATTTTATCAGCTTGAATTTTAGTAAAAAGATAAAAATTGATAGGAGTAACTGTTTTCGAGATATGAGCAAGAAACCAAAACACTGTTACCTTAATTAAGCGTTTGCATATAAGCAAATTTAGTACTATTAGTATTATTATTATTAATGTTATTGTTATTAATATGACGATTAAAGACAACTTTGAAACCTTTAGTGACTTTTTTTCTTGCTTATTTCTCGGAAACAGTTACTCCTATCAATTTTTATCTTTTTACCAAAATTAAAGCTGATAAAATTTCCTACAAAATAGTTATTTGCATTTTTCTTGTAGGACCAACCATAAGCGAGTTATAGAGATGGATATAAATAATATTTAACAAAAATTTGCTTTAAAATAAAATGTTTGAAATACTGAAATTAAACTAAATTAATTGTGTCTAACACTTTAGTATAGGAAAAAGGAGAAGACATAAAAGTCACCAAAGTTTTTAGAGTCTTTTTTAGTCGTCATTTTAATACCAATAACATTAATAATAATAATACTAATAGTACTAAATTTGCTTATATGCAAGCGCTTTATTAAGGTAACAGTTTTTTGGTTTTTTGCTTATATCTCGAAAACAGTTACTCCTATCAATTTTTATCTTTTTACTAAAATTAAAGCTGATAAAATTTCCTACAAAATAGTTATTTGCATTTTTCTTGTAGGACTAAGCATAAGCGAGTTATAGAGATGGATATAAATAATATTTAACAAAAATTTGCTTTAAAATACAATGTTTGAAATACTGAAATTAAACTAAATTAATTGTGTCTAACACTTTAGTAGAGGAAAAAGAAAAAGACATAAAAGTCACTAAAGGTTTCAGAGTAGTTTTTAGTCGTCATATTAATAACAATAACATTTATAATAATAATACTAATATTACTAAATTTGCTTATATGCAAGCGCTTAATTAAGGCAACAGTTTCTTGCTTATATCTCGAAAACAGTTACTCCTATCAATTTTTATCTTTTTACAAAAATTAAAGCTGATAAAATTTCCTACAAAATAGTTATTTGCATTTTTTATGTAGAACTAACCATAAGCGAGATATAAGTTTGAAAATAATTAATATTTAAAGAAAAAGTGCTTTAACAGAAAATGTCTTGTGATTTAAAATACACTTAATTTAATGGGTTCAATACTTTATTAGAAGAAAAAGGAGGTGACATAAAAGTCACCAAAGTCTTCAGAGTAGTTTTTAGTACTAAATTTGCTTATATGTAAGCCCTTAATTAAGGTAACAGTTTTTTGGTTTCTTGCTTATATCTCGAAAACAGTTACTCCTATCAATTTTTATCTTTCTGTCAAAATTAAAGCTGATAAAATTTCCTACAAAATAGTTATTTGCATTTTTCTTGTAGGACCAACCATAAGCGAGTTATAGAGTTGGATATAAATAATATTTAACAAAAACTTGCTTAAAAATAAAATGTTTGAAATACTGAAATTAAACTAAATTAATTGTGTCTAACACTTTAGTAGAGGAAAAAGAAGAAGACATAAAAGTCACTAAAGGTTTCAGAGTCGTCTTTAGTCGTCATATTATTAACAATAACATTAATAATAATAATACTATTAGTACTAAATTAGCTTATATGCAAACGCTTAATTAAGGTAACAGTTTTTTGGTTTCTTGCTTATATCTCGAAAACAGTTACTCCTATCAATTTTTATCTTTTTTTATTTTTATATCAAATTTTTGTTAATGATTATTTATATCCAACTCTATAACTCGCTTATAGTTGGTCCTACAAAAAAATGCAAAAAACTATTTTGTAAAAAATTTTATCCGCTTTAATTTTGAAGGAAAGATAAAAATTGATAGGAGTAACTGTTTTCGAGATATAAGCAAAAAACCAAAGTGAAAACTGTAACAGTTACTAAACAAAAATGTAATTCAGTATTTAATGTTTGAGACGAAGAAGAAAATGTAGCATTTACTGTCACCTCCTTTTTCTTCTAATTAAGTATTGGACCCAATAAATTAAGTGTATTTTAAATCACAAGACATTTTCTGTTAAAGCACATTTTTTTTAATTATTAATTATTTTCAAACTTATATCTTGCTTATGGTTAGTTCTACATGAAAAATGCAAATAACGATTTTGAAGGAAATTTTATCAGCTTTAATTTTGGTGAAAAGGTAAAAACTGATAGGAGTAACTGTTTTCGAGATATAAGCAAACAACAAAAAAACTGTTACCTTAATTAAGCGCTTGCATATAAGCAAATTTAGTACTGATAGTATTGTTATTATTAATGTTATTGTTATTAATATGACGACTAAAGACGATTCTGAAGAGTTTAGTGACTTTTATGTCTCCTCCTTTTTCCTCTACTAAAGTGTTAGACACAATTAATTTAGTTTAATTTCGGTTTTTCAAACAATTTATTTTAAAGCAAATTTTTGTTTAAAATTATTTATATCCAACTCTATAACTTGCTTACGCTTGGTCCTACAAGAAAAATGTAAATAACTATTTTGGTGTTTTTGAGATATAAGCAAAAAACCAAAGTGAAAACTGTTACAGTTACTTAACAAAAATGTAATTCAGTTTTCAATGTTTGAGACGAAGACGAAAATGCAGCATTTAAAAACGACTCTGAAGACTTCAGTGACTTTTATGTCACCTCCTTTTTCTTCTAATAAAGTATTGGACTCAATAAATTAAGTGTATTTTAAATCACAAGACATTTTCTGTTAAAGCACTTTTTTTTTAAATATTAATTATTTTCAAACTTATATCTCGCTTATGGTTAGTCCTACATAAAAAATGCAAATAAATATTTTGTAGGAAATTTTATCAGCTTTAATTTTAGTAAAAAGATAACAATTGATAGGAGTAACTGTTTTTGAGATATAAGCAAGAAACTGTTACCTTAATTAACCGCTTGCATATAAGCAAATTTAGTAATATTAGTATTATTATTATTAATGTTATTGTTATTAATATGACGACTAAAAACGACTCTCAAGACTTTGGTGACTTTTATGTCTTCTCTTTTTTCCTCTACTAAAGTGTTAGTCTTAATTAATTTAGTTTAATTTCGGTTTTTCAAACATTTTATTTATTTTTATTTTTATAGAAGTAACTGTTTTCGAGATATAAGCAAAAAACCAATAAGAAAACTGTAACTGTTACTGAACAAAAATGTAATTCAGTTTTCAATGTTTGAGACAAAGACAAAAATGCAGGATTTAAAATCGACTCTGAAGACTTTAGTGACTTTTATGTCACTTCCTTTTTTTTCTAATAAAGTATTGGACCCATTAAATTAAGTGTATTTTAAATCACAAGACATTTTCTGTTAAAGCACTTTTTTTTTAAATATTAATTATTTTCAAACTTATATCTCGCTTATGGTTAGTCCTACATGAAAAATGCAAATTACTATTTTGTACAAAATTTTATCAGCTTGCTTTAATTTTAGCAAAAATTTAAAAATTGATAGGAGTAACTGTTTTCGAGATATAAGCAAGAAACCAAAAAACTGTTACCTTAATTAAGCGTTTGCATATAAGCAAATTTAGTACTATTAGTATTATTATTATTAATGTTATTGTTATTAATATGACGACTAAAGACGACTCTGAAACATTTAGTGACTTTTATGTCTTCTCCTTTTTCCTCTACTAAAGTGTTAGACACAATTAATTTAGTTTAATTCCGGTTTTTCAAGCATTTTATTTTAAAGCAAATTTTTGTTAAATATTATTTATATCCAACTCTATAACTCGTTTATTCTTGGTCCTACAAGAAAAATGTAAATAACTATTTTGTTGGAAATTTTATCAGCTTTAATTTTGAAAGAAAGATAAAATTTGATAAGAGTAACTGTTTTCGAGATATAAGCAAAAAATCAATATTATTATTATTATTATTATTATTATTATTATTATTATTATTATTATTATTATTGTTATTATTATTATTATTATTATTATTATTATTATTATTAACTTTTGTATAGTAAATGTTTTTATACCAGTTTTAAAATGAGTTAATTATTTTATTCAATTTCTTGCCTAAAAACACAGATCACAGATGATCTCTTGCATAGAAATGAGAAAACGCTCATATAACACACAAAATAAGCATCATTTTTGCTTAGAAAAACTAAGCTTTAATTTAGAAAGAAATTCATTATTATAAGTATTATTATCATTATTATTATTATTATTATTATTATTATTATTATTATTATTATTATTATTATTATTATTTCTTTTATTACTATTATTATTATTATTATTATTATTATTATTATTATTATTATTATTATTATTATTATTATTATAACTTTTGTATAGTAAATGTTTTTATACCAGTTTTAAAATGAGTTATTAATTTTATTCAATTTCTTGCCTAAAAACACAGATCACAGATAATCTCTTGCATAGAAATGAGAAAACGCTCATATAACACACAAAATAAGCATCATTTTTGCTTAGAAAAACTAAGCTTTAATTTAGAAAGAAATTCATTATTATAAGTATTATTATCATTATTATTATTATTATTATTATTATTATTATTTCTTTTATTACTATTATTATTATTATTATTATTATTATTATTATTATTATTATTACTATTACTATTATTATTATTATTATTATTATTATTAACTTTTGTATAGTAAATGTTTTTATACCAGTTTTAAAATGAGTTATTAATTTTAGACAATTTCTTGCCTAAAAATACAGATCACAGATGATTTCTTGCATAGAAATGAGAAAGCGCTCATATAACACACAAAATAAGCTTCATTTTTGCTTAGAAAACTAAGCTTACTTTTATTTCTATTATTATTTTTATTATTATTATTGTTATTATTATTATTATTATTATTATTGTTATTATTATTATTAAAAACTTATATTAAACAGACAGAAAACGTCGTATTCTGACACAAAAAAACGAATTACGTTATAGACTTGACGAGAACGGCGTATCTCGGACTCTTATAGAACTCTTATAGGGTCAAAAATTATCAGTTTGGATTAAAACAAATTATTTTTGTTGACTCTCAGTCTGAATTGTTCATCAGTTCAAACAAAAACGGCTTACTTTAGACGATCTTTTGCTTTGAACAAGAAAACTTACATCGAACAGACTAAAAACGTATTAATCTGGCATAAAAGAGCAATTTATGTATCACTTTGGATAAAGGCAGCTAATCCTATTCGTTTCATTGCTTAAAATAGACAAAATTGTTAATAAATCTAACAAAAACGCTGTATTCTAGCACAAAATACTAATTACATTATAGTTTCGACGAGAATAGCTTATTTGGAATGATTCTATGCTTCCAAACGAGTAAATTTTTAATAAACAGATGCCAAACATCATGTTTTGTCCTATAAAGACATTTTATATTGCAGTTTGTATTAAAACAAAATATTTTCGTTGATTCTTTGTTAGAAGCAGCAAACCTAACATTAAAGAATCTGAAAACTTTGTATTCGGACACAAACCACCGAATTTTGTTTCAGTTTAGACAAAAACGGTTGATTTTCGACAATATTTTGCTTTGAACAAGAAAGCTTATATCAAACTGACTAAAAACGTCTTATTTTAGCACAAAACAAAAGATTTGCGTTATAGTCTTAAAGCTGATTCATGCCACAGTTTGGATAAAAACCAATTATTTTTGTTAATTCATTGTTACAAACAAGAAACCTTACATCAAAGAAACTGAAAACCCCTTATTTAGGCACAGAAATTCGAATTACGTTTCAGTCTGGACAAAAACTGCTTATTTTAGACGATCCTTTGTTTTGAACACGAAAACTTACATTAAAAAGATTAAAAACGTCTTATTCTGGCTGAAAACTGCAAATTATATATTACTCTAGATAAAAGCAATTTATCCTGATTACTCCTTTACTTAGAATATAGTAAACTTGTATAGAACTTAATGAAAACTTTAAATTTCGTCTCAAAGAAATAATTTACGTTATAGTTTTGACCAGCACTGTTTATTTCAAACGAAATTATGATTCGAAACTAATGAACTTTTATGGGGCAGATGCAAAACCACATATTACCATATAAAGCGTTGTTTTAAAGCAAAATATTACCTTTTGCAACAAGAAATTTCAGGTCAAAGAAACTGAAAACTTCGTATCCATACATAAATATCTAATTACGTATCAGTTTAGGCAAATACAGCTTATTTTAAACGATTCCTTGCTATAAACAAGAAAAATTTTATCAAGCATATTGAAAACGTCTTATTCTCGAAAATAAGAGCAAATTATGTATCAGTTTTAACAAAAGCGGATTACTCTGTTTGATTCTACGCTTAGAGTAGAGTAAACTACTATAAAACGTAATGAAAACTCTATATTCAAGCTCAAAAGAACAAATTACGTTATAGTTTTGACAAAAAAAAATATTTCGGACGATTACATACTTCGAAGTAAGCAAACTTTAATTGAACATGTGCAAAAGCTAATACTTTGCTTTAAAATAATGATTTATGTGGTAATATGGTATTTTGCATCTGTCCTATAAAAGTTTACCCGTTTCGCTCCATTGAATCATTAGAAATAAATTATTTTGACACAACAACAACACAAATAATTTGTTTTTGTTTAAACTGTAACATAAGTCGCTTTTATAAAATGAACTAAGACGTTTGGCATCTGCTTAGTGAAAGTTTTCTCGTTTGGGGGCATAAAATCGTTTGAAATTAACAGTTCTGGTCAAAACTATTACGTAAATTATTTCTTTGTGTCACTTTAAAGATTTGCGTTATAGTCTTGACGAGAACTGTTAATTTCAAACGATTCTATGCTTTGAAACCAGTATACTTTCACTGAACAGAGGCAAAACGTCTGATTTCGCCTTTAAAAAACGATTTATGTCACAATTTGGATTAAAACCAATGATTTTCGTTTATTCATTGTTACAAACAAGAAACCTTACATCAAAGAAACTGAAAACCTCTTATTCAGGCCCAGAAAATCAAATTACGTTTCAGTCTGGACACAAATTGCTTATTTTAGACGATTCTTTCTTTTGAACACGAAAACTTACATTAAAAAGATTAAAAACGTCTTATTCTGGCTCAAAACTGCAAATTATGTATTACTTTGGATAAAAGCAGTTTATCCTGATTACTCCTTTGCTTAGAATAGAGCAAACTTGTATAAAACTTAATGAAAACTTTAAATTTCGTCTCAAAGAAATAATTTACGTTATAGTTTTGACCAGAACTGTTAATTTCAAACGATTTTATGCCCCCAAACGAGAAAACTTTCACTAAACAGATGCCAAACGTCTTAGTTCGTTTTATAAAAACGACATGTTTTATAGTAGTTTACTCTACTCTAAGCATAGAATCAAACAGAGTAATCCGCTTTTGTTAAAACTGATACATAATTTGCTCTTATTTTCGAGAATAAGACGTTTTCAATATGCTTGATAAAATTTTTCTTGTTTATAGCAAGGAATCGTTTAAAATAAGCTGTATTTGCCTAAACTGATACGTAATTAGATATTTATGTATGGATACGAAGTTTTCAGTTTCTTTGACGTGAAATTTCTTGTTGCAAAAGGTAATACTTTGCTTTAAAACAACGCTTTATATGGTAATATGTGGTTTTGCATCTGCCCCATAAGAGTTCATTAGTTTCGAATCATAATTTCGTTTGAAATAAACAGTGCTGGTCAAAACTATAACGTAAATTATTTCTTTGAGACGAAATTTAAAGTTTTCATTAAGTTTTATACAAGTTTACTCTATTCTAAGTAAAGGAGTAATCAGGATAAATTGCTTTTATCTAGAGTAATATATAATTTGCAGTTTTCAGCCAGAATAAGACGTTTTTAATCTTTTTAATGTAAGTTTTCGTGTTCAAAACAAAGGATCGTCTAAAATAAGCAGTTTTTGTCCAGACTGAAACGTAATTCGAATTTCTGTGCCTAAATAAGGGGTTTTCAGTTTCTTTGATGTAAGGTTTCTTGTTTGTAACAATGAATTAACAAAAATAATTGGTTTTTATCCAAACTGTGGCATGAATCAGCTTTAAGACTATAACGCAAATCTTTTGTTTTGTGCTAAAATAAGACGTTTTTAGTCAGTTTGATATAAGCTTTCTTGTTCAAAGCAAAATATTGTCGAAAATCAACCGTTTTTGTCTAAACTGAAACAAAATTCGGTGGTTTGTGTCCGAATACAAAGTTTTCAGATTCTTTAATGTTAGGTTTGCTGCTTCTAACAAAGAATCAACGAAAATATTTTGTTTTAATACAAACTGCAATATAAAATGTCTTTATAGGACAAAACATGATGTTTGGCATCTGTTTATTAAAAATTTACTCGTTTGGAAGCATAGAATCATTCTAAATAAGCTATTCTCGTCGAAACTATAATGTAATTAGTATTTTGTGCTAGAATACAGC
>NC_087402.1:15552500-15677500 GCF_031307605.1 Tribolium castaneum
AAAGTTAATAATAATAATAATAATAATAATAATAATAATAGTAATAATAATAATAATAATAATAATAATAATAATAGTAATAAAAGAAATAATAATAATAATAATAATAATAATAATGATAATAATACTTATAATAATGAATTTCTTTCTAAATTAAAGCTTAGTTTTTCTAAGCAAAAATGATGCTTATTTTGTGTGTTATATGAGCGTTTTCTCATTTCTATGCAAGAGATCATCTGTGATCTGTGTTTTTAGGCAAGAAATTGAATAAAATTAATAACTCATTTTAAAACTGGTATAAAAACATTTACTATACAAAAGTTAATAATAATAATAATAATAATAATAATAATAATAATAATAATAATAATAATAGTAATAAAAGAAACAATAATAATAATAATAATAATAATAATAATAATAATAATAATAATAATGATAATAATACTTATAATAATAAATTTCTTTCTAAATTAAAGCTTAGTTTTTCTAAGCAAAAATGATGCTTATTTTGTGTTATCTGAGCGTTTTCTCATTTCTATGCAAGAGATCATCTGTGATCTGTGTTTTTAGGCAAGAAATTGTTTAAAATTAATAACTCATTTTAAAACTGGTATAAAAACATTTACTATACAAAAGTTATAATCGGTCTTTAATAATAATATTAATAATAATAATAATAATAATAATAATAATAATAATAATAATAATAATAGTAATAATAATAATAAAAATAATAGTAATAATAATAATAATAATAAACATAAAAATAATAGTAGTAGTAAAAGTAAGCTTAGTTTTCTAAGCCAAAATGAAGCTTATTTTGTGTTATATGAGCGTTTTCTCATTTCTATGCAAAAGATCATGTGTGATCTGTGTTTTAAGTTGTGTCAGAATACGACGTTTTCTGTCTGTTTAATATAAGTTTTTAATAATAATAATAATAATAATAATAATAATAATAAAAATAATAATAATAATAATAATAATAATAACAATAATAATAATAATAATAATAGTAATAGTAACAAAAGTAATAATAATAATAATACTTTTAAAAAGGAAAAATGGAGATTATTTTGTGTGTTACATGAGCGTTTTCTCATTTTTATGCAAAAGATCATGTGTGATCTGTGTTTTTAGGCAATCTAAGTCATTTTATAGTTTTTAATATTTAACAAAATTTTGCTTTAAAATAAAATGTTTGAAAAACCGAAATTAAACTAAATTAATTGTGTTTAACACTTTAGTAGAGGAAAAAGGAGAGACATAAAAGTCACTAAAGTCTTAAAGTTGTCTTTAGTCGTCATATTAATAACAATAACATTTATAATAACAATACTAGTAGTACTAAATTTGCTTATATGCATGCGCTTAATTAAGGTAACAGTTTTTTTGTTTTTTGCCTATATCTCGAAAACAGTTACTCCTATCAATTTTTACTTTTTCACCAAAATTAAAGGTGATAAAATTTCCTACAAAATAGTTATTTGCATTTTTCATGTAGAACTAACCATAAGCGAAATATAAGTTTGAAAATAATTATTAATTAAAAAAAAGTGTTTTAACAGAAAATGTCTTGTGATTTAAAATACACTTAATTTGTTGGGTCCAATACTTTATTAGAAGAAAAAGGAGGTGACATAAAAGTCACTGAAGTCTTCAGAGTCGTTTTTAAATGCTGCATTTTTGACTTCGTCTCAAACATTGAAAACTGAATTACATTTTTGTTCAGTAACAGTTACAGTTTTCTTATTGGTTTTTTGCTTATATCTCGAAAACAGTTACTCCTATCAAATTTTATCTTACTTTCAAAATTAAAGCAGATAAAATTTCCAACAAAATAGTTATTTACATTTTTCTTGTAGGACCAAGCATAAACGAGTTATAGAGTTGGATATAAATAATATTTAACAAAAATTTGCTTTAAAATAAAATGCTTGAAAAACCGGAATTAAACTAAATTAATTGTGTCTAACACTTTAGTAGAGGAAAAAGGAGAAGACATAAAAGTCACTAAATGTTTCAGAGTCGTCTTTAGTCGTCATATTAATAACAATAACATTAATAATAATAATACTAATAGTACTAAATTTGCTTATATGCAAACGCTTAATTAACGTAACATTTTTTTGGTTTCTTGCTTATATCTCGAAAACAGTTACTCCTATCAATTTTCATCTTTTTTTCAAAATTAAAGCTGATAAAATTTCCTACAAAATAGTTATTTGCATTTTTTTGTAGGACCAACCATAAGCGAGTTATAGAGTTGGATATAAATAATATTAAACAAAAATTTGCTTTAAAATGTAGAGAAAAAAGAAAAGGACATAAAAGTCACCAAAGTCTTCAGAATCGTTTTTAGTCGTCATATTAATAACAATAACATTAATAATAATAATACTAATAGTACTAAATCTGCTTATATGCAAGCGCTTTATTAAGGTAACAGTTTTTTGGTTTCTTGCTTATATCTCGAAAACAGTTACTCCTATGAATTTTTGTCTTTCTTTCAAAATTAAAGCTGATAAAATATTCTACAGAATAGTTATTTGCATTTTTCTTGTAGGACCAACCATAAGCGAGTTATAGAGTTGGATATAAATAATATTTAACAAAAATTTGCTTTAAAATAAAATGTTTGAAAAACTGAAATTAAACTAATTTCACTGTGTCTAACACTTTAGTAGAGAAAAAAGGAAAAGACATAAAAGTCACTAAAGGTTTCAGAGTTGTCTTTAGTTGTCATATTAATAACAATAACATTAATAATAATAATACTAATAGTACTAAATTTGCTTATATGCAAACGCTTAATTAAGGTAACAGTGTTTTGGTTTCTTGCTTATATCTCGAAAACAGTTACTCCTATCAATTTTTATCTTTTTACTAAAATTCAAGCTGATAAAATTTCCTACAAAATAGTTATTTGCATTTTTCATGTAGGACTAACCATAAGCGAGATATATGATTGAAAATAATTAATATTTAAAAAAAAAGTGCTTTAACAGAAAATGTCTTGTGATTTAAAATACACTTAATTTATTGGGTCCAATACTTTATTAGAAGAAAAAGGAAGTGACATAAAAGTCACTGAAGTCTTCAGAGTCGTTTTTAAATGGTGCAGTTTCGTCTTCGTCTCAAACATTGAAAACCGAATTACATTTTTGTTCAGTAACAGTCACAGTTTTCTTATTGGTTTTTTGCTTATATCTCGAAAACAGTTACTCCTATCAATTTTTATCTTTCTTTCAAAATTAAAGCTTTTAAAATTTCCTACAAAATAATTATTTGCATTTTTCTTGTAGGACCAACCATAAGCGAGTTATAGAGTTGGATATAAATAATATTTAACAAAACTTTGCTTTAAAATAAAATGTTTGAAAAACTGAAATTAAACTAATTTAATTGTTTCTAACACTTTAGTAGAGGAAAAAGAAGAAGACATAAAAGTCACTAAAGGTTTCAAAGTTGTCTTTAATCGTCATATTAATAACAATAACATTAATAATAATAATACTAATAGTACTAAATTTGCTTATATGCAAACGCTTAATTAAGGTAACAGTGTTTTGGTTTCTTGCTCATATCTCGAAAACAGTTACTCCTATCAATTTTTATTTTTTTACTAAAATTCAAGCTGATAAAATTTCCTACAAAATAGTTATTTGCATTTTTTATGTAGGACTAACCATAAGCGAGATATAAGATTGAAAATAATTAATATTTAAAAAAGAATTGCTTTAACAGAAAATGTCTTGTGATTTAAAATACACTTAATTTATTAGGTCCAATACTTTATTAGAAAAAAAAGGGGGTGACATATAAGTCACTGAAGTCTTCAGAGTCGATTTTAAATGCTGCATTTTCGTCTTCGTCTCAAACATTGAAAACTGAATTACATTTTTGTTCTGAAACGGTAACAGTTTTTACTTTGGTTTTTTGCTTATATCTCGAAAACAGTTACTCCTATCAATTTTTATCTTTCTTTCAAAATTAAAGCTGATAACATTTCCTACAAAATAGTTATTTGCATTTTTCTTGTAGGACCAACCATAAGCGAGTTATAAAGTTGGATATAAATAATATTTAACAAAAACTTGCTTAAAAATAAAATGTTTGAAATACTGAAACTAAATTAATTGTGTCTAACACTTTAGTAGAGAAAAAAGAAAAAGACATAAAAGTCACCAAAGTCTTCAGAATCGTTTTTAGTCGTCATATTAATAACAATAACATTAATAATAATAATACTAACAGTACTAAATCTTCTGACAGTTCTACAATTCTGACAATTTCTGAAGAAAATTCTGAAGACTTTGGTAACTTTTATGTATTTTTCTTTTTTCTCTACTAAAGTGTTAGACACAATTAATTTAGTTTAATTTCAGTATTTCAAACATTTAATTTTTAAGCAAGTTTTTGTTAAATATTATTTATATCCAACTTTATAACTCGCTGATGGTTGGTCCTACAAGAAAAATGCAAATAACTATTTTGTTGGAAATTTTATCAGCTTTATTTTGAAAAAAAGATAAAAACTGATAGGAGTAATTGTTTTCGAGATATAAGCAAAAAACCAAAGTGAAAACTGTTACCATTTCAGAACAAAAATGTAATTCAGTTTTCAATGTTTGAGACGAAGACGAAAATGCAGCATTTACAATCGACTCTGAAGACTTCAGTGACTTATATGTCACCCCCTTTTTCTTCTAATAAAGTATTGGACCTAATAAATTAAGTGTATTTTAAATCACAAGACATTTTCTGTTAAAGCACTTTTTTTTAAAATATTAATTATTTTCAAACTTATATCTCGCTTATGGTTATTCCTACATGAAAAATGCAAATAACTATTTTGTAGGAAATTTTATCAGCTTGAATTTTAGTACAAAGATAAAAATTGATAGGAGCAACTGTTTTCGAGATATAAGCAAGAAACCAAAACACTGTTACCTTAATTAAGCGTTTGCATATAAGCAAATTTAGTACTATTAGTATTATTATTATTAATGTTATTGTTATTAATATGACAACTAAAGACAACTCTGAAACCTTTAGTGACTTTTATGTCTTTTCCTTTTTCCTCTACTAAAGTGTTAGACACAGTTAAATTAGTTTAATTTCAGTTTTTCAAACATTTTATTTTAAAGCAAATTTTTGTGATATATTATTTATATCCAACTCTATAACTCGCTTATGGTTGGTCCTACAAGAAAAATGCAAATAACTATTTTGTAGGAAATTTTATCAGCTTGAATTTTAGTAAAAAGATAAAAATTGATAGGAGTAACTGTTTTCGAGATATAAGCAAGAAACCAAAAAACTGTTACCTTAATAAAGCGCTTGCATATAAGCAGATTTAATACTATTAGTATTATTATTATTAATGTTATTGTTATTAATATGACGACTATAAACGATTCTGAAGACTTTGGTGACTTTTATGTTTTTTTCTTTTTTCTCTACTAAAGTGTTATACACAATTAATTTAGTTTAATTTCAGTATTTCAAACATTTTATTTTTAAGCAAGTTTTTGTTAAATATTATTTATATCCAACTTTATAACTCGCTTATGGTTGGTCCTACAAGAAAAATGCAAATAACTATTTTGTAGGAAATGTTATCAGCTTTAATTTTGAAAGAAAGATAAAAATTGATAGGAGTAACTGTTTTCGAGATATAAGCAAAAAACCAATGTAAAAACTGTTACCGTTTCAGAACAAAAATGTAATTCAGTTTTCAATGTTTGAGACGAAGACGAAAATGCAGCATTTAAAATCGTCTCTGAAGACTTCAGTGACTTATATGTCACCCCCTTTTTTTCTAATAAAGTATTGGACCTAATAAATTAAGTGTATTTTAAATTACAAGACATTTTCTGTTAAAGCACTTCTTTTTTAAATATTAATTATTTTCAATCTTATATCTTGCTTATGGTTAGTCCTACATAAAAAATGCAAATAATTATTTTGTAGGAAATTTTATCAGCTTGAATTTTGGTAAAAAGATAAAAGTTGATAGGAGTAACTGTTTTCGAGATATGAGCAAGAAACCAAAACACTGTTACCTTAATTAAGCGTTTGCATATAAGCAAATTTAGTACTATTAGTATTATTATTATTAATGTTATTGTTATTAATATGACGATTAAAGACAACTTTGAAACCTTTAGTGACTTTTATGTTTTCTTCTTTTTCCTCTACTAAAGTGTTAGACACAATTAAATTAGTTTAATTTCAGTTTTTCAAACATTTTATTTTAAAGCAAATTTTTGTTAAATATTATTTATATCCAACTCTATAACTCGCTTATGGTTGGTCCTACAAGAAAAATGCAAATAACTATTTTGTAGGAAATTTTATCAGCTTTAATTTTGAAAAAAAGATAAAAATTGATAGGAGTAACTGTTTTCGAGATATAAGCAAAAAACCAATAAGAAAACTGTGACTGTTACTGAACAAAAATGTAATTCAGTTTTCAATGTTTGAGACGAAGACGAAACTGCAGCATTTAAAAACGACTCTGAAGACTTCAGTGACTTTTATGTCACTTCCTTTTTCTTCTAATAAAGTATTGGACCCAATAAATTAAGTGTATTTTAAATCACAAGACATTTTCTGTTAAAGCACTTTTTTTTTAAATATTAATTATTTTCAATCATATATCTCGCTTATGGTTAGTCCTACATGAAAAATGCAAATAACTATTTTATAGGAAATTTTATCAGCTTGAATTTTAGTAAAAAGATAAAAATTGATAGGAGTAACTGTTTTCGAGATATAAGCAAGAAACCAAAACTCTGTTACCTTAATTAAGCGTTTGCATATAAGCAAATTTAGTACTATTATTATTATTATTATTAATGTTATTGTTATTAATATAACAACTAAAGACAACTCTGAAACCTTTAGTGACTTTTATGTCTTTTCCTTTTTTCTCTACTAAAGTGTTAGACACAATTAGTTTAATTTCAGTTTTTCAAACATTTTATTTTAAAGCAAATTTTTGTTAAAAAGTATTTATATCCAACTCTATAACTCGCTTATGGTTGGTCCTACAAGAAAAATGCAAATAACTATTTTGTAGGAAATTTTATCAGCTTTAATTTTGAAAAAAAGACAAAAATTCATAGGAGTAACTGTTTTCGAGATATAAGCAAGAAACCAAAAAACTGTTACCTTAATAAAGCGCTTGCATATAAGCAGATTTAGTACTATTAGTATTATTATTATTAATGTTATTGTTATTAATATGACGACTAAAAACGATTTTGAAGACTTTGGTGACTTTTATGTCTTTTTCTTTTTTCTCTACTAAAGTGTTAGACACAATTAATTTAGTTTAATTTCAGTATTTCAAACATTTTATTTTTAAGCAAGTTTTTGTTAAATATTATTTATATCCAATATTATAACTCGCTTATGGTTGGTCCCACAAGAAAAATGTAAATAACTATTTTGTAGGAAATGTTATCAGCTTTAATTTTGAAAGAAAGATAAAAATTGATAGGAGTAACTGTTTTCGAGATATGAGCAAGAAACCAAAACACTGTTACTTTAATTAAGCGTTTGCATATAAGCAAATTTAGTACTATTAGTATTATTATTATTAATGTTATTGTTATTAATATGACGATTAAAGACAACTTTGAAACCTTTAGTGACTTTTATGTCTTCTTCTTTTTCCTCTACTAAAGTGTTAGACACAATTAAATTAGTTTAATTTCAGTTTTTCAAACATTTTATTTTAAAGCAAATTTTTGTTAAATTTTATTTATATCCAACTCTATAACTCGCTTATGGTTGGTCCTACAAGAAAAATGCAAATATTTATTTTGTAGGAAATTTTATCAGCTTTAATTTTGACAGAAAGATAAAAATTGATAGGAGTAACTGTTTTCGAGATATAAGCAAAAAACCAATAAGAAAACTGTGACTGTTACTGAACAAAAATGTAATTCAGTTTTCAATGTTTGAGACGAAGACGAAACTGCAGCATTTAAAAACGACTCTGAAAACTTCAGTGACTTTTATGTCACTTCCTTTTTCTTCTAATAAAGTATTGGACCCAATAAATTAAGTGTATTTTAAATCACAAGACATTTTCTGTTAAAGCACTTTTTTTTTAAATATTAATTATTTTCAATCATATATCTCGCTTATGGTTAGTCCTACATGAAAAATGCAAATAACTATTTTATAGGAAATTTTATCAACTTGAATTTTTGTAAAAAGATAAAAATTGATAGGAGTAACTGTTTTCGAGATATAAGCAAGAAACCAAAACACTGTTACCTTAATTAAGCGTTTGCATATAAGCAAATTTAGTACTATTAGTATTATTATTATTAATGTTATTGTTATTAATATGACAACTAAAGACAACTCTGAAACCTTTAGTGACTTTTATGTCTTTTCCTTTTTCCTCTACTAAAGTGTTAGACACAATTAAATTAGTTTAATTTCAGTTTTTCAAACATTTTATTTTAAAGCAAATTTTTGTTAAAAAGTATTTATATCCAACTCTATAACTCGCTTATGGTTGGTCCTACAAGAAAAATGCAAATAACTATTTTGTAGGAAATTTTATCAGCTTTAATTTTGAAAAAAAGACAAAAATTCATAGGAGTAACTGTTTTCGAGATATAAGCAAGAAACCAAAAAACTGTTACCTAAATAAAGCGCTTGCATATAAGCAGATTTAGTACTAGTAGTATTATTATTATTAATGTTATTGTTATTAATATGACGACTAAAAACGATTCTGAAGACTTTGGTGACTTTTATGTCTTTTTCTTTTTTCTCTACTAAAGTGTTAGACACAATTAATTTAGTTTAATTTCAGTATTTCAAACATTTTATTTTTAAGCAAGTTTTTGTTAAATATTATTTATATCCAATATTATAACTCGCTTATGGTTGGTCCCACAAGAAAAATGTAAATAACTATTTTGTAGGAAATGTTATCAGCTTTAATTTTGAAAGAAAGATAAAAATTGATAGGAGTAACTGTTTTCGAGATATGAGCAAGAAACCAAAACACTGTTACCTTAATTAAGCGTTTGCATATAAGCAAATTTAGTACTATTAGTATTATTATTATTAATGTTATTGTTATTAATATGACGATTAAAGACAACTTTGAAACCTTTAGTGACTTTTATGTCTTCTTCTTTTTCCTCTACTAAAGTGTTAGACACAATTAAATTAGTTTAATTTCAGTTTTTCAAACATTTTATTTTAAAGCAAATTTTTGTTAAATCTTATTTATATCCAACTCTATAACTCGCTTATGGTTGGTCCTACAAGACAAATGCAAATATTTATTTTGTAGGAAATTTTATCAGCTTTAATTTTGACAGAAAGATAAAAATTGATAGGAGTAACTGTTTTCGAGATATAAATAAAAAACCAATAAGAAAACTGTGACTGTTACTGAACAAAAATGTAATTCAGTTTTCAATGTTTGAGACGAAGACGAAACTGCAGCATTTAAAAACGACTCTGAAGACTTCAGTGACTTTTATGTCACTTCCTTTTTCTTCTAATAAAGTATTGGACCCAATAAATTAAGTGTATTTTAAATCACAAGACATTTTCTGTTAAAGCACTTTTTTTTTAAATATTAATTATTTTCAATCATATATCTCGCTTATGGTTAGTCCTACATGAAAAATGCAAATAACTATTTTATAGGAAATTTTATCAGCTTGAATTTTAGTAAAAAGATAAAAATTGATAGGAGTAACTGTTTTCGAGATATAAGCAAGAAACCAAAACACTGTTACCTTAATTAAGCGTTTGCATATAAGCAAATTTAGTACTATTAGTATTATTATTATTAATGTTATTGTTATTAATATGACAACTAAAGACAACTCTGAAACCTTTAATGACTTTTATGTCTTTTCCTTTTTCCTCTACTAAAGTGTTAGACACAATTAAATTAGTTTAATTTCAGTTTTTCAAACATTTTATTTTAAAGCAAATTTTTGTTAAAAAGTATTTATATCCAACTCTATAACTCGCTTATGGTTGGTCCTACAAGAAAAATGCAAATAACTATTTTGTAGGAAATTTTATCAGCTTTAATTTTGAAAAAAAGACAAAAATTCATATTAGTAACTGTTTTCGAGATATAAGCAAGAAACCAAAAAACTGTTACCTTAATAAAGCGCTTGCATATAAGCAGATTTAGTACTATTAGTATTATTATTATTAACGTTATTGTTATTAATATGACGACTAAAAACGATTCTGAAGACGTTGGTGACTTTTATGTCTTTTTCTTTTTTCTCTACTAAAGTGTTAGACTCAATTAATTTAGTTTAATTTCGGTTTTTCAAACATTTTATTTAAAGCAAATTTTTGTTAAATATTATTTATATCCAACTCTATAACTCGCTTATGGTTGGTCCTACAAGAAAAATGCAAACAACTATTTTGTAGGAAGCTTTATCAGCTTTAATTTTAAAAGAAAG
The DNA here is from genome assembly GCF_031307605.1 of Tribolium castaneum. Classification (NCBI taxonomy): domain Eukaryota; kingdom Metazoa; phylum Arthropoda; class Insecta; order Coleoptera; family Tenebrionidae; genus Tribolium; species Tribolium castaneum. Next base: position 15,562,985 of record NC_087402.1, read on the forward strand.
ATAGAAATTGATAGGAGTAACTGTTTTCGAGATATAAGCAAAAAACCAATAAGAAAACTGTAACAGTTACTGAACAAAAATGTAATTCAGTTTTCAATGTTTGAGACGAAGACGAAAATGCAGCATTTACAAACGACTCTAAAAACTTCAGTGACCTTTCTGTTACCTCTTTTTTCTTCTAATAAAGTATTGGACCCTATAAATTAAGTGTATTTTAAATCACAAGACATTTTCTGTTGAAGCACTTTTTTTTAAATTTTAATTATTTTCAAACTTATATCTCGCTTATGGTTAGTCCTACATTAAAAATGCAATTAACTATTTTGTAGGAAATTTTATCAGCTTTAATTTTAGTAAAAAGATAAAAATTGATAGGAGTAACTGTTTTCGAGATATAAGCAAGAAACCAAAACACTGTTACCTTAATTAAGCGTTTGCATATAAGCAAATTTAGTACTATTAGTATTATTATTATTAATGTTATTGTTATTAATATTACGATTAAAGACAACTTTGAAACCTTTAGTGACTTTTATGTCTTCTTCTTTTTCCTCTACTAAAGTGTTAGACACAATTAAATTAGTTTAATTTCAGTTTTTCAAACATTTTATTTTAAAGCAAATTTTTGTTAAATATTATTTATATCCAACTCTATAACTCGCTTATGGTTGGTCCTACAAGAAAAATGCAAATAACTATTTTGTAGAATATTTTATCGGCTTTAATTTTGAAAGAAAGACAAAAATTCATAGGAGTAACTGTTTTCGAGATATAAGCAAGAAACCAAAAAACTGTTACCTTAATAAAGCGCTTGCATATAAGCAGATTTAGTACTATTAGTATTATTATTATTAATGTTATTGTTATTAATATGACGACTAAAAACGATTTTGAAGACTTTGGTGACTTTTATGTCTTTTTCTTTTTTCTCTACTAAAGTGTTAGACACAATTAATTTAGTTTAATTTCAGTATTTCAAACATTTTATTTTTAAGCAAGTTTTTGTTAAATATTATTTATATCCAACTTTATAACTCGCTTATGGTTGGTCCTACAAGAACAATGCAAATAACTATTTTGTAGGAAATGTTATCAGCTTTAATTTTAAAAGAAAGATAAAAATTGATAGGAGTAACTGTTTTCGAGATATAAGCAAAAAACCAAAGTAAAAACTGTTACCGTTTCAGAACAAAAATGTAATTCAGTTTTCAATGTTTGAGACGAAGACGAAAATGCAGCATTTAAAATCGACTCTGAAGACTTCAGTGACTTATATGTCACCCCCTTTTTTTTTAATAAAGTATTGGACCTAATAAATTAAGTGTATTTTAAATCACAAGACATTTTCTGTTAAAGCACTTCTTTTTTAAATATTAATTATTTTCAATCTTATATCTCGCTTATGGTTAGTCCTACACAAAAAATGCAAATAACTATTTTGTAGGAAATTTTATCAGCTTGAATTTTAGTAAAAAGATAAAAATTGATAGGAGTAACTGTTTTCGAGATATAAGCAAGAAACCAAAACACTGTTACCTTAATTAAGCGTTTGCATATAAGCAAATTTAGTACTATTAGTATTATTATTATTAATGTTATTGTTATTAATATGACAACTAAAGACAACTCTGAAACCTTTAATGACTTTTATGTCTTTTCCTTTTTCCTCTACTAAAGTGTTAGACACAATTAAATTAGTTTAATTTCAGTTTTTCAAACATTTTATTTTAAAGCAAATTTTTGTTAAAAAGTATTTATATCCAACTTTATAACTCGCTTATGGTTGGTCCTACAAGAAAAATGCAAATAACTATTTTGTAGGAAATTTTATCAGCTTTAATTTTGAAAAAAAGACAAAAATTCATATTAGTAACTGTTTTCGAGATATAAGCAAGAAACCAAAAAACTGTTACCTTAATAAAGCGCTTGCATATAAGCAGATTTAGTACTATTAGTATTATTATTATTAACGTTATTGTTATTAATATGACGACTAAAAACGATTCTGAAGACGTTGGTGACTTTTATGTCTTTTTCTTTTTTCTCTACTAAAGTGTTAGACTCAATTAATTTAGTTTAATTTCGGTTTTTCAAACATTTTATTTAAAGCAAATTTTTGTTAAATATTATTTATATCCAACTCTATAACTCGCTTATGGTTGGTCCTACAAGAAAAATGCAAACAACTATTTTGTAGGAAGCTTTATCAGCTTTAATTTTAAAAGAAAGATAGAAATTGATAGGAGTAACTGTTTTCGAGATATAAGCAAAAAACCAATAAGAAAACTGTAACAGTTACTGAACAAAAATGTAATTCAGTTTTCAATGTTTGAGACGAAGACGAAAATGCAGCATTTACAAACGACTCTAAAAACTTCAGTGACCTTTCTGTTACCTCTTTTTTCTTCTAATAAAGTATTGGACCCTATAAATTAAGTGTATTTTAAATCACAAGACATTTTCTGTTGAAGCACTTTTTTTTAAATTTTAATTATTTTCAAACTTATATCTCGCTTATGGTTAGTCCTACATTAAAAATGCAATTAACTATTTTGTAGGAAATTTTATCAGCTTTAATTTTAGTAAAAAGATAAAAAATGATAGGAGTAACTGTTTTCGAGATATAAGCAAGAAACCAAAACACTGTTACCTTAATGAAGCGTTTGCATATAAGCAAATTTAGTACTATTAGTATTATTATTATTAATGTTATTGTTATTAATATTACGATTAAAGACAACTTTGAAACCTTTAGTGACTTTTATGTCTTCTTCTTTTTCCTCTACTAAAGTGTTAGACACAATTAAATTAGTTTAATTTCAGTTTTTCAAACATTTTATTTTAAAGCAAATTTTTGTTAAATATTATTTATATCCAACTCTATAACTCGCTTATGGTTGGTCCTACAAGAAAAATGCAAATAACTATTTTGTAAGAAATTTTATCAGCTTTAATTTTGAAAAAAAGATAAAAATTGATAGGAGTAACTGTTTTCGAGATATAAGCAAAAAACCAATAAGAAAACTGTGACTGTTACTGAACAAAAATGTAATTCGGTTTTCAATGTTTGAGACGAAGACGAAACTGCAGCATTTAAAAACAACTCTGAAGACTTCAGTGACTTTTATGTCACTTCCTTTTTCTTCTAATAAAGTATTGGACCCAATAAATTAAGTGTATTTTAAATCACAAGACATTTTCTGTTAAAGCACTTTTTTTTTAAATATTAATTATTTTCAATCATATATCTCGCTTATGGTTAGTCCTACATGAAAAATGCATATAACTATTTTGTAGGAAATTTTATCAGCTTGAATTTTAGTAAAAAGATAAAAATTGATAGGAGTAACTGTTTTCGAGATATAAGCAAGAAACCAAAACACTGTTACCTTAATTAAGCGTTTGCATATAAGCAAATTTAGTACTATTAGTATTATTATTATTAATGTTATTGTTATTAATATGACAACTAATGACAACTCTGAAACCTTTAGTGACTTTTATGTCTTTTCCTTTTTTCTCTACTAAAGTGTTAGACACAGTTAAATTAGTTTAATTTCAGTTTTTCAAACATTTTATTTTAAAGCAAATTTTTGTTAAATATTATTTATATCCAACTCCATAACTCGCTTATGGTTGGTCCTACAAGAAAAATGCAAATAACTATTTTGTAGAATATTTTATTAGCTTTAATTTTGAAAGAAAGACAAAAATTCATAGGAGTAACTGTTTTCGAGATATAAGCAAGAAACCAAAAAACTGTTACCTTAATAAAGCGCTTGCATATAAGCAGATTTAGTACTATTAGTATTATTATTATTAATGTTATTGTTATTTATATGACCACTAAAAACGATTCTGAAGACTTTGGTGACTTTTATGTCTTTTTCTTTTTTCTCTACTAAAGTGTTAGACACAATTAATTTAGTTTAATTTCAGTATTTCAAACATTTTATTTTTAAGCAAGTTTTTGTTAAATATTATTTATATCCAACTTTATAACTCGCTTATGGTTGGTCCTACAAGAAAAATGCAAATAACTATTTTGTAGGAAATGTTATCAGCTTTAATTTTAAAAGAAAGATAAAAATTGATAGGAGTAACTGTTTTCGAGATATAAGCAAAAAACCAAAGTAAAAACTGTTACCGTTTCAGAACAAAAATGTAATTCAGTTTTCAATGTTTGAGCCGAAGACGAAAATGCAGCATTTAAAATCGACTCTGAAGACTTCAGTGACTTATATGTCACCCCCTTTTTTTTTTTAATAAAGTATTGAACCTAATAAATTAAGTGTATTTTAAATCACAAGACATTTTCTGTTAAAGCACTTCTTTTTTAAATATTAATTATTTTCAATCTTATATCTCGCTTATGGTTAGTCCTACATAAAAAATGCAAATAACTATTTTGTAGAAAATTTTATCAGCTTGAATTTCAGTAAAAAGATAAAAATTGATAGGAGTGACTGTTTTCGAGATATGAGCAAGAAACCAAAACACTGTTACCTTAATTAAGCGTTTGCATATAAGCAAATTTAGTACTATTAGTATTATTATTATTAATGTTATTGTTATTAATATGACGATTAAAGACAACTTTGAAACCTTTAGTGACTTTTATGTCTTCTTCTTTTTCCTCTACTAAAGTGTTAGACACAATTAAATTAGTTTAATTTCAGTTTTTCAAACATTTTATTTTAAAGCAAATTTTTGTTAAATATTATTTATATCCAACTCTATAACTCGCTTATGGTTGGTCCTACAAGAAAAATGCAAATAACTATTTTGTAGGAACTTTTATCAGCTTTAATTTTGACAGAAAGATAAAAATTGATAGGAGTAACTGTTTTCGAGATATAAGCAAAAAACCAATAAGAAAACTGTGACTGTTACTGAACAAAAATGTAATTCAGTTTTCAATGTTTGAGACGAAGACGAAACTGCAGCATTTAAAAACGACTCTGAAGACTTCAGTGACTTTTATGTCACTTCCTTTTTCTTCTAAAAAAGTATTGGACCCAATAAATTAAGTGTATTTTAAATCACAAGACATTTTCTGTTAAAGCACTTTTTTTTTAAATATTAATTATTTTCAATCATATATCTCGCTTATGGTTAGTCCTACATGAAAAATGCAAATAACTATTTTGTAGGAAATTTTATCAGCTTGAATTTTAGTAAAAAAATAAAAATTGATAGGAGTAACTGTTTTCGAGACATAAGCAAGAAACCAAAACACTGTTACCTTAATTAAGCGTTTGCATATAAGCAAATTTAGTACTATTAGTATTATTATTATTAATGTTATTGTTATTAATATGACAACTAAAGACAACTCTGAAACCTTTAGTGACTTTTATGTCTTTTTCTTTTTTCTCTACTAAAGTGTTAGACTCAATTAATTTAGTTTAATTTCGGTTTTTCAAACATTTTATTTTAAAGCAAATTTTTGTTAAATATTATTTATATCTAACTCTATAACTCGCTTATGGTTGGTCCTACAAAAAAATGCAAATAACTATTTTGTAGGAAATTTTATTAGCTTTAATTTTGAAAAAAAGATAAAAATTGACAGGAGTAACTGTTTTCGAGATATAAGCAAAAAACCAAAAAAATGTTACGTTAATTAAGCCTTTGCATATAAGCAAATTTAGTACTATTAGTATTATTATTATTAATGTTATTGTTATTAATATGACGACTAAAGACGACTCTGAAACATTTAGTGACTTTTATGTCTTCTTCTTTTTCCTCTACTAAAGTGTTAGACACAATTAATTTAGTTTAATTCCGGTTTTTCAAGCATTTTATTTTAAAGCAAATTTTTGTTAAATATTATTTATATCCAACTCTATAACTCGTTTATGCTTGGTCCTACAAGAAAAATGTAAATAACTATTTTGTTGGAAATTTTATCAGCTTTAATTTTGAAAGAAAGATAAAATTTGATAGGAGTAACTGTTTTCGAGATATAAGCAAAAAACCAATAAGAAAACTGTAACTGTTACTGAACAAAAATGTAATTCAGTTTTCAATGTTTGAGACGAAGTCAAAAATGCAGCATTTAAAAACGACTCTGAAGATTTCAGTGACTTTTATGTCACCTCCTTTTTCTTCTAATAAAGTATTGGACCCAACAAATTAAGTGTATTTTAAATCACGAGACATTTTCTGTTAAAACACTTTTTTTTAATTAATAATAATTTTCAAACTTATATCTCGCTTATGGTTAGTTCTACATGAAAAATGCAAATAACTATTTTGTAGGAAATTTTATCACCTTTAATTTTGGTGAAAAAGTAAAAATTGATAGGAGTAACTGTTTTCGAGATATAGGCAAAAAACAAAAAAACTGTTACCTTAATTAAGCGCTTGCATATAAGCAAATTTAGTACTACTAGTATTGTTATTATAAATGTTATTGTTATTAATATGACGACTAAAGACAACTTTAAGACTTTAGTGACTTTTATGTCTCCTCCTTTTTCCTCTACTAAAGTGTTAGACACAATTAATTTAGTTTAATTTCGGTTTTTCAAACATTTTATTTTAAAGCAAATTTTTGTTAAATATTAAAAACTATAAAATGGCTTAGATTGCCTAAAAACACAGATCACACATGATCTTTTGCATAAAAATGAGAAAACGCTCATGTAACACACAAAATAAGCTCCATTTTTCCTTTTTAAAAGTATTATTATTATTATTACTTTTGTTACTATTACTATTATTATTATTATTATTATTATTATTATTATTATTATTGTTATTATTATTATTATTATTATTATTATTATTATTATTATTATTATTATTATTATTATTATTATTATTATTAAAAACTTATATTAAACAGACAGAAAACGTCGTATTCTGACACAACTTAAAACACAGATCACACATGATCTTTTGCATAGAAATGAGAAAACGCTCATATAACACAAAATAAGCTTCATTTTGGCTTAGAAAACTAAGCTTACTTTTACTACTACTATTATTTTTATTTTTATTATTATTATTATTATTACTATTATTTTTATTATTATTATTACTATTATTATTATTATTATTATTATTATTATTATTATTATTATTATTATTACTAATATTATTATTATTAAAGACCGATTATAACTTTTGTATAGTAAATGTTTTTATACCAGTTTTAAAATGAGTTATTAATTTTAGACAATTTCTTGCCTAAAAACACAGATCACAGATGATCTCTTGCATAGAAATGAGAAAACGCTCAGATAACACAAAATAAGCATCATTTTTGCTTAGAAAAACTAAGCTTTAATTTAGAACGAAATTTATTATTATAAGTATTATTATCATTATTATTATTATTATTATTATTATTATTATTATTATTATTATTATTATTATTGTTTTTTTATTACTATTATTATTATTATTATTATTATTATTATTATTATTATTATTATTATTATTATTAACTTTTGTATAGTAAATGTTTTTATACCAGTTTTAAAATGAGTTATTAATTTTATTCAATTTCTTGCCTAAAAACACAGATCACAGATGATCTCTTGCATAGAAATGAGAAAACGCTCATATAACACACAAAATAAGCATCATTTTTGCTTAGAAAAACTAAGCTTTAATTTATAAAGAAATTCATTATTATAAGTATTATTATCATTATTATTATTATTATTATTACTATTATTATTATTATTATTATTATTATTACTATTATTATTATTATTATTATTATTATTATTATTATTATTATTATTATTATTAACTTTAGTATAGTAAATGTTTTTATACCAGTTTTAAAATGAGTTATTAATTTTAGACAATTTCTTGCCTAAAAATACAGATCACAGATGATTTCTTGCATAGAAATGAGAAAGCGCTCATATAACACACAAAATAAGCTTCATTTTTGCTTAGAAAACTAAGCTTACTTTTATTTCTATTATTATTTTTATTATTATTATTATTATTATTATTATTATTATTATTATTATTATTATTATTATTATTATTATTATTATTATTATTATTATTATTATTATTGTTATTATTATTATTATTATTATTATTATTATTATTATTGTTATTATTATTATTATTATTAAAAACTTATATTAAACAGACAGAAAACGTCGTATTCTGACACAAAAAAACGAATTACGTTATAGACTTGACGAGAACGGCGTATCACGGACTCTTATAGGACTCTTATAGGGTCAAAAATTATCAGTTTGGATTAAAACAAATTATTTTTGTTGACTCTCAGTCTGAATTGTTCATCAGTTCAAACAAAAACGGCTTACTTTAGACGATCTTTTGCTTTGAACAAGAAAACTTACATCGAACAGACTAAAAACGTATTAATCTGGCATAAAAGAGCAATTTATGTATCACTTTGAATAAAGGCAGCTAATCCTATTCGTTTCATTGCTTAAAATAGACAAAATTGTTAATAAATCTAACAAAAACGCTGTATTCTAGCACAAAATACTAATTACATTATAGTTTCGACGAGAATAGCTTATTTGGAATGATTCTATGCTTCCAAACGAGTAAATTTTTAATAAACAGATGCCAAACATCATGTTTTGTCCTATAAAGACATTTTATATTGCAGTTTGTATTAAAACAAAATATTTTCGTTGATTCTTTGTTAGAAGCAGCAAACCTAACATTAAAGAATCTGAAAACTTTGTATTCGGACACAAACCACCGAATTTTGTTTCAGTTTAGACAAAAACGGTTGATTTTCGACAATATTTTGCTTTGAACAAGAAAGCTTATTTATATCAAACTGACTAAAAACGTCTTATTTTAGCACAAAACAAAAGATTTGCGTTATAGTCTTAAAGCTGATTCATGCCACAGTTTGGATAAAAACCAATTGTTTTTGTTAATTCATTGTTACAAACAAGAAACCTTACATCAAAGAAACTGAAAACCCCTTATTTAGGCACAGAAATTCGAATTACGTTTCAGTCTGGACAAAAACTGCTTATTTTAGACGATCCTTTGTTTTGAACACGAAAACTTACATTAAAAAGATTAAAAACGTCTTATTCTGGCTGAAAACTGCAAATTATATATTACTCTAGATAAAAGCAATTTATCCTGATTACTCCTTTACTTAGAATAGAGTAAACTTGTATAAAACTTAATGAAAACTTTAAATTTCGTCTCAAAGAAATAATTTACGTTATAGTTTTGACCAGCACTGTTTATTTCAAACGAAATTATGATTCGAAACTAATGAACTTTTATGGGGCAGATGCAAAACCACATATTACCATATAAAGCGTTGTTTTAAAGCAAAGTATTACCTTTTGCAACAAGAAATTTCACGTCAAAGAAACTGAAAACTTCGTATCCATGCACAAATATCGAATTACGTATCAGTTTAGGCAAATACAGCTTATTTTAAACGATTCCTTGCTATAAACAAGAAAAATTTTATCAAACATATTGAAAATGTCTTATTCTCGAAAATAAGAGCAAATTATGTATCAGTTTTAACAAAAGCGGATTACTCTGTTTGATTCTATGCTTAGAGTAGAGTAAACTACTATAAAACGTAATGAAAACTCTATATTCAAGCTCAAAAGAACAAATTACGTTATAGTTTTGACAAAAAAAAATTATTTCGGACGACTACATATTTCGAAGTAAGCAAACTTTAATTGAACAAGTGCAAAAGCTAATACTTTGCTTTAAAATAACGATTTATGTGGTAATATGGTATTTTGCATCTGTCCTATAAAAGTTTACTCGTTTCGCTCCATTGAATCATTCGAAATAAATTATTTTGATACAACAACGAAAATAATTTTTTTGTTTAAACTGTAACATGTCGTTTTTATAAAACGAACTAAGACGTTTGGCATCTGTTTAGTGAAAGTTTTCTCGTTTGGGGGCATAAAATCGTTTGAAATTAACAGTTCTGGTCAAAACTATAACGTAAATTATTTCTTTGAGACGAAATTTAAAGTTTTCATTAAGTTTTATACAAGTTTGCTCTATTCTAAGCAAAGGAGTAATCAGGATAAACTGCTTTTATCCAAAGTAATACATAATTTGCAGTTTTGAGCCAGAATAAGACGTTTTTAATCTTTTTAATGTAAGTTTTCGTGTTCAAAAGAAAGAATCGTCTAAAATAAGCAATTTGTGTCCAGACTGAAACGTAATTTGATTTTCTGGGCCTGAATAAGAGGTTTTCAGTTTCTTTGATGTAAGGTTTCTTGTTTGTAACAATGAATAAACGAAAATCATTGGTTTTAATCCAAACTGTGACATAAATCGTTTTTTAAAGGCGAAATCAGACGTTTTGCCTCTGTTCAGTGAAAGTATACTGGTTTCAAAGCATAGAATCGTTTGAAATTAACAGTTCTCGTCAAGACTATAACGCAAATCTTTAAAGTGACACAAAGAAATAATTTACGTAATAGTTTTGACCAGAACTGTTAATTTCAAACGATTTTATGCCCCCAAACGAGAAAACTTTCACTAAGCAGATGCCAAACGTCTTAGTTCGTTTTATAAAAGCGACTTATGTTAAAGTTTAAACAAAAACAAATTATTTGTGTTGTTGTTGTGTCAAAATAATTTATTTCTAATGATTCAATGGAGCGAAACGGGTAAACTTTTATAGGACAGATGCAAAATACCATATTACCACATAAATCATTATTTTAAAGCAAAGTATTAGCTTTTGCACATGTTCAATTAAAGTTTGCTTACTTCGAAGTATGTAATCGTCCGAAATATTTTTTTTTGTCAAAACTATAACGTAATTTGTTCTTTTGAGCTTGAATATAGAGTTTTCATTACGTTTTATAGTAGTTTACTCTACTCTAAGCATAGAATCAAACAGAGTAATCCGCTTTTGTTAAAACTGATACATAATTTGCTCTTATTTTCGAGAATAAGACGTTTTCAATATGCTTGATAAAATTTTTCTTGTTTATAGCAAGGAATCGTTTAAAATAAGCTGTATTTGCCTAAACTGATACTTAATTAGATATTTATGTATGGATACGAAGTTTTCAGTTTCTTTGACGTGAAATTTCTTGTTGCAAAAGGTAATACTTTGCTTTAAAACAACGCTTTATATGGTAATATGTGGTTTTGCATCTGCCCCATAAAAGTTCATTAGTTTCGAATCATAATTTCGTTTGAAATAAACAGTGCTGGTCAAAACTATAACGTAAATTATTTCTTTGAGACGAAATTTAAAGTTTTCATTAAGTTTTATACAAGTTTACTCTATTCTAAGTAAAGGAGTAATCAGGATAAATTGCTTTTATCTAGAGTAATATATAATTTGCAGTTTTCAGCCAGAATAAGACGTTTTTAATCTTTTTAATGTAAGTTTTCGTGTTCAAAACAAAGGATCGTCTAAAATAAGCAGTTTTTGTCCAGACTGAAACGTAATTCGAATTTCTGTGCCTAAATAAGGGGTTTTCAGTTTCTTTGATGTAAGGTTTCTTGTTTGTAACAATGAATTAACAAAAATAATTGGTTTTTATCCAAACTGTGGCATGAATCAGCTTTAAGACTATAACGCAAATCTTTTGTTTTGTGCTAAAATAAGACGTTGTTAGTCAGTTTGATATAAGCTTTCTTGTTCAAAGCAAAATATTGTCGAAAATCAACCGTTTTTGTCTAAACTGAAACAAAATTCGGTGGTTTGTGTCCGAATACAAAGTTTTCAGATTCTTTAATGTTAGGTTTGCTGCTTCTAACAAAGAATCAACGAAAATATTTTGTTTTAATACAAACTGCAATATAAAATGTCTTTATAGGACAAAACATGATGTTTGGCATCTGTTTATTAAAAATTTACTCGTTTGGAAGCATAGAATCATTCCAAATAAGCTATTCTCGTCGAAACTATAATGTAATTAGTATTTTGTGCTAGAATACAGCGTTTTTGTTAGATTTATTAACAATTTTGTCTATTTTAAGCAATGAAACGAATAGGATTAGCTGCCTTTATCCAAAGTGATACATAAATTGCTCTTTTATGCCAGATTAATACGTTTTTAGTCTGTTCGATGTAAGTTTTCTTGTTCAAAGCAAAAGATCGTCTAAAGTAAGCCGTTTTTGTTTGAACTGATGAACAATTCAGACTGAGAGTCAACAAAAATAATTTGTTTTAATCTAAACTGATAATTTTTGACCCTATAAGAGTCCTATAAGAGTCCGAGATACGCCGTTCTCGTCAAGTCTATAACGTAATTCGTTTTTTTGTGTCAGAATACGACGTTTTCTGTCTGTTTAATATAAGTTTTTAATAATAATAATAATAATAACAATAATAATAATAATAATAATAACAATAATAATAATAATAATAATAATAATAATAATAATAATAATAATAATAATAATAAAAATAATAATAGAAATAAAAGTAAGCTTAGTTTTCTAAGCAAAAATGAAGCTTATTTTGTGTGTTATATGAGCGCTTTCTCATTTCTATGCAAGAAATCATCTGTGATCTGTATTTTTAGGCAAGAAATTGTCTAAAATTAATAACTCATTTTAAAACTGGTATAAAAACATTTACTATACAAAAGTTAATAATAATAATAATAATAATAATAATAATAATAATAATAATAATAATAATAATAGTAATAATAATAATAATAATAATAGTAATAAAAGAAATGATAATAATAATAATAATAATAATAATAATAATGATAATAATACTTATAATAATGAATTTCTTTCTAAATTAAAGCTTAGTTTTTCTAAGCAAAAATGATGCTTATTTTGTGTTATCTGAGCGTTTTCTCATTTCTATGCAAGAGATCATCTGTGATCTGTGTTTTTAGGCAAGAAATTGTCTAAAATTAATAACTCATTTTAAAACTGGTATAAAAACATTTACTATACAAAAGTTATAATCGGTCTTTAATAATAATAATAATAATAATAATAATAATAATAATAATAATAATAATAATAATAATAATAATAATAATAATAATAATAATAATAATAATAATAATAATAATAATAATAATAATAATAATAATAATAGTAATAATAATAATAAAAATAATAGTAATAATAATAATAATAATAAAAATAAAAATAATAGTAGTAGTAAAAGTAAGCTTAGTTTTCTAAGCCAAAATGAAGCTTATTTTGTGTTATATGAGCGTTTTCTCATTTCTATGCAAAAGATCATGTGTGATCTGTGTTTTAAGTTGTGTCAGAATACGACGTTTTCTGTCTGTTTAATATAAGTTTTTAATAATAATAATAATAATAATAATAATAATAATAATAATAATAATAATAATAATAACAATAATAATAATAATAATAGTAATAGTAACAAAAGTAATAATAATAATAATACTTTTAAAAAGGAAAAATGGAGCTTATTTTGTGTGTTACATGAGCGTTTTCTCATTTTTATGCAAAAGATCATGTGTGATCTGTGTTTTTAGGCAATCTAAGCCATTTTATAGTTTTTAATATTTAACAAAAATTTGCTTTAAAATAAAATGTTTGAAAAACCGAAATTAAACTAAATTAATTGTGTCTAACACTTTAGTAGAGGAAAAAGGAGGAGACATAAAAGTCACTAAAGTCTTAAAGTTGTCTTTAGTCGTCATATTAATAACAATAACATTTATAATAACAATACTAGTAGTACTAAATTTGCTTATATGCAAGCGCTTAATTAAGGTAACAGTTTTTTTGTTTTTTGCCTATATCTCGAAAACAGTTACTCCTATCAATTTTTACTTTTTCACCAAAATTAAAGGTGATAAAATTTCCTACAAAATAGTTATTTGCATTTTTCATGTAGAACTAACCATAAGCGAGATATAAGTTTGAAAATAATTATTAATTAAAAAAAAGTGTTTTAACAGAAAATGTCTTGTGATTTAAAATACACTTAATTTGTTGGGTCCAATACTTTATTAGAAGAAAAAGGAGGTGACATAAAAGTCACTGAAGTCTTCAGAGTCGTTTTTAAATGCTGCATTTTTGACTTCGTCTCAAACATTGAAAACTGAATTACATTTTTGTTCAGTAACAGTTACAGTTTTCTTATTGGTTTTTTGCTTATATCTCGAAAACAGTTACTCCTATCAAATTTTATCTTTCTTTCAAAATTAAAGCTGATAAAATTTGCAACAAAATAGTTATTTACATTTTTCTTGTAGGACCAAGCATAAACGAGTTATAGAGTTGGATATAAATAATATTTAACAAAAATTTGCTTTAAAATAAAATGCTTGAAAAACCGGAATTAAACTAAATTAATTGTGTCTAACACTTTAGTAGAGGAAAAAGGAGAAGACATAAAAGTCACTAAATGTTTCAGAGTCGTCTTTAGTCGTCATATTAATAACAATAACATTAATAATAATAATACTAATAGTACTAAATTTGCTTATATGCAAACGCTTAATTAAGGTAACAGTGTTTTGGTTTCTTGCTTATATCTCGAAAACAGTTACTCCTATCAATTTTTATCTTTTTACTAAAATTCAAGCTGATAAAATTTCCGACAAAATAGTTATTTGCATTTTTCATGTAGGACTAACCATAAGCGAGATATATGATTGAAAATAATTAATATTTAAAAAAAAAGTGCTTTAACAGAAAATGTCTTGTGATTTAAAATACACTTAATTTATTGGGTCCAATACTTTATTAGAAGAAAAAGGAAGTGACATAAAAGTCACTGAAGTCTTCAGAGTCGTTTTTAAATGCTGCAGTTTCGTCTTCGTCTCAAACATTGAAAACTGAATTACATTTTTGTTCAGTAACAGTCACAGTTTTCTTATTGGTTTTTTGCTTATATCTCGAAAACAGTTACTCCTATCAATTTTTATCTTTCTGTCAAAATTAAAGCTGATAAAATTTCCTACAAAATAGTTATTTGCATTTTTCTTGTAGGACCAACCATAAGCGAGTTATAGAGTTGGATATAAATAATATTTAACAAAAATTTGCTTTAAAATAAAATGTTTGAAAAACTGAAATTAAACTAATTTAATTGTGTCTAACACTTTAGTAGAGGAAAAAGAAGAAGACATAAAAGTCACTAAAGGTTTCAAAGTTGTCTTTAATCGTCATATTAATAACAATAACATTAATAATAATAATACTAATAGTACTAAATTTGTTTATATGCAAACGCTTAATTAAGGTAACAGTGTTTTGGTTTCTTGCTCATATCTTGAAAACAGTTACTCCTATCAATTTTTATCTTTTCACTAAAATTCAAGCTGATAAAATTTCCTACAAAATAGTTATTTGCATTTTTTATGTAGGACTAACCATAAGCGAGATATAAGATTGAAAATAATTAATATTTAAAAAAGAAGTGCTTTAACAGAAAATGTCTTGTGATTTAAAATACACTTAATTTATTAGGTCCAATACTTTATTAAAAAAAAAAGGGGGTGACATATAAATCACTGAAGTCTTCAGAGTCGATTTTAAATGCTGCATTTTCGTCTTCGTCTCAAACATTGAAAACTGATTTACATTTTTGTTCTGAAACGGTAACAGTTTTTACTTTGGTTTTTTGCTTATATCTCGAAAACAGTTACTCCTATCAATTTTTATCTTTCTTTCAAAATTAAAGCTGATAACATTTCCTACAAAATAGTTATTTGCATTTTTCTTGTAGGACCAACCATAAGCGAGTTATAAAGTTGGATATAAATAATATTTAACAAAAACTTGCTTAAAAATAAAATGTTTGAAATACTGAAATTAAACTAAATTAATTGTGTCTAACACTTTAGTAGAGAAAAAAGAAAAAGACATAAAAGTCACCAAAGTCTTCAGAATCGTTTTTAGTCGTCATATTAATAACAATAACATTAATAATAATAATACTAATAGTACTAAATCTGCTTATATGCAAGCGCTTTATTAAGGTAACAGTTTTTTGGTTTCTTGCTAATATCTCGAAAACAGTTACTCCTATGAATTTTTGTCTTTCTTTCAAAATTAAAGCTGATAAAATATTCTACAAAATAGTTATTTACATTTTTCTTGTAGGACCAACCATAAGCGAGTTATAGAGTTGGATATAAATAATATTTAACAAAAATTTGCTTTAAAATAAAATGTTTGAAAAACTGAAATTAAACTAATTTAACTGTGTCTAACACTTTAGTAGAGAAAAAAGGAAAAGACATAAAAGTCACTAAAGGTTTCAGAGTTGTCTTTAGTTGTCATATTAATAACAATAACATTAATAATAATAATACTAATAGTACTAAATTTGCTTATATGCAAACGCTTAATTAAGGTAACAGTGTTTTGGTTTCTTGCTTATATCTCGAAAACAGTTACTTCTATCAATTTTTATCTTTCTACTAAAATTCAAGCTGATAAAATTTCCTACAAAATAGTTATTTGCATTTTTCATGTAGGACTAACCATAAGCGAGATATATGATTGAAAATAATTAATATTTAAAAAAAAAGTGCTTTAACAGAAAATGTCTTGTGATTTAAAATACACTTAATTTATTGGGTCCAATACTTTATTAGATGAAAAAGGAAGTGACATAAAAGTCGCTGAAGTCTTCAGAGTCGTTTTTAAATGCTGCAGTTTCGTCTTCGTCTCAAACATTGAAAACCGAATTACATTTTTGTTCAGTAACAGTCACAGTTTTCTTATTGGTTTTTTGCTTATATCTCGAAAACAGTTACTCCTATCAATTTTTATCTTTCTTTCAAAATTAAAGCTGATAAAATTTCCTACAAAATAGTTATTTGCATTTTTCTTGTAGGACCAACCATAAGCGAGTTATAGAGTTGGATATAAATAATATTTAACAAAAATTTGCTTTAAAATAAAATGTTTGAAAAACTGAAATTAAACTAATTTAATTGTGTCTAACACTTTAGTAGAGGAAAAAGAAGAAGACATAAAAGTCACTAAAGGTTTCAAAGTTGTCTTTAATCGTCATATTAATAACAATAACATTAATAATAATAATACTAATAGTACTAAATTTGCTTATATGCAAACGCTTAATTAAGGTAACAGTGTTTTGGTTTCTTGCTCATATCTCGAAAACAGTTACTCCTATCAATTTTTATCTTTTTACTAAAATTCAAGCTGATAAAATTTCCTACAAAACAGTTATTTGAATTTTTTGTGTAGGACTAACCATAAGCGAGATATAAGATTGAAAATAATTAATATTTAAAAAAGAAGTGCTTTAACAGAAAATGTCTTGTGATTTAAAATACACTTAATTTATTAGGTCCAATACTTTATTAAAAAAAAAGGGGGTGACATATAAGTCACTGAAGTCTTCAGAGTCGATTTTAAATGCTGCATTTTCGTCTTCGTCTCAAACATTGAAAACTGAATTACATTTTTGTTCTGAAACGGTAACAGTTTTTACTTTGGTTTTTTGCTTATATCTCGAAAACAGTTACTCCTATCAATTTTCATCTTTTTTTCAAAATTAAAGCTGATAACATTTCCTACAAAATAGTTATTTGCATTTTTCTTGTAGGACCAACCATAAGCGAGTTATAAAGTTGGATATAAATCATATTTAACAAAAACTTGCTTAAAAATAAAATGATTGAAATACTGAAATTAAACTAAATTAATTGTGTCTAACACTTTAGTAGAGAAAAAAGAAAAAGACATAAAAGTCACCAAAGTCTTCAGAATCGTTTTTAGTCGTCATATTAATAACAATAACATTAATAATAATAATACTAATAGTACTAAATCTGCTTATATGCAAGCGCTTTATTAAGGTAACAGTTTTTTGGTTTCTTGCTTATATCTCGAAAACAGTTACTCCTATGAATTTTTGTCTTTCTTTCAAAATTAAAGCTGATAAAATATTCTACAAAATAGTTATTTGCATTTTTCTTGTAGGACCAACCATAAGCGAGTTATAGAGTTGGATATAAATAATATTTAACAAAAATTTGCTTTAAAATAAAATGTTTGAAAAACTGAAATTAAACTAATTTAACTGTGTCTAACACTTTAGTAGAGAAAAAAGGAAAAGACATAAAAGTCACTAAAGGTTTCAGAGTTGTCTTTAGTTGTCATATTAATAACAATAACATTAATAATAATAATACTAATAGTACTAAATTTGCTTATATGCAAACGCTTAATTATGGTAACAGTGTTTTGGTTTCTTGCTTATATCTCGAAAACAGTTACTCCTATCAATTTTTATCTTTTTACTAAAATTCAAGCTGATAAAATTTCCTACAAAATAGTTATTTGCATTTTTCATGTAGGACTAACCATAAGCGAGATATATGATTGAAAATAATTAATATTTAAAAAAAAAGTGCTTTAACAGAAAATGTCTTGTGATTTAAAATACACTTAATTTATTGGGTCCAATACTTTATTAGAAGAAAAAGGAAGTGACATAAAAGTCACTGAAGTCTTCAGAGTCGTTTTTAAATGCTGCAGTTTCGTCTTCGTCTCAAACATTGAAAACCGAATTACATTTTTGTTCAGTAACAGTCACAGTTTTCTTATTGGTTTTTTGCTTATATCTCGAAAACAGTTACTCCTATCAATTTTTATCTTTTTTTCAAAATTAGAGCTGATAAAATTTCCTACAAAATAGTTATTTGCATTTTTCTTGTAGGACCAACCATAAGCGAGTTATAGAGTTGGATATAAATAATATTTAACAAAAATTTGCTTTAAAATAAAATGCTTGAAAAACTGAAATTAAACTAATTTAATTGTGTCTAACACTTTAGTAGAGGAAAAAGAAGAAAACATAAAAGTCACTAAAGGTTTCAAAGTTGTCTTTAATCGTAATATTAATAACAATAACATTAATAATAATACAAATAGTACTAAATTTGCTTATATGCAAACGCTTAATTAAGGTAACAGTGTTTTGGTTTCTTGCTTATATCTCGAAAACAGTTACTCCTATCAATTTTTATCTTTTTACTAAAATTAAAGCTGATAAAATTTCCTACAAAATAGTTAATTGCATTTTTAATGTAGGACTAACCATAAGCGAGATGTAAGTTTGAAAATAATTAAAATTTAAAAAAAAGTGCTTCAACAGAAAATGTCTTGTGATTTAAAATACACTTAATTTATTGGGTCCAATACTTTATTAGAAGAAAAAAGAGGTGACAGAAAGGTCACTGAAGTCTTTAGAGTCGTTTGTAAATGCTGCATTTTCGTCTTCGTCTCAAACATTGAAAACTGAATTACATTTTTGTTCAGTAACTGTTACAGTTTTCTTATTGGTTTTTTGCTTATATCTCGAAAACAGTTACTCCTATCAATTTTTATCTTTTTTTCAAAATTAAAGCTGATAAAATTTCCTACAAAATAGTTATTTGCATTTTTCTTATAGGACCAACCATAAGCGAGTTATAGAGTTGGATATAAATAATATTTAACAAAAATTTGCTTTAAAATAAAATGTTTGAAAAACTGAAATTAAACTAATTTAATTGTGTCTAACACTTTAGTAGAGGAAAAAGAAGAAGACATAAAAGTCACTAAAGGTTTCAAAGTTGTCTTTAATCGTCATATTAATAACAATAACATTAATAATAATAATACTAATAGTACTAAATTTGCTTATATGCAAACGCTTAATTAAGGTAACAGTGTTTTGGTTTCTTGCTCATATCTCGAAAACAGTTACTCCTATCAATTTTTATCTTTTTACTAAAATTCAAGCTGATAAAATTTCCTACAAAATAATTATTTGCATTTTTTATGTAGGACTAACCATAAGCGAGATATAAGATTGAAAATAATTAATATTTAAAAAAGAAGTGCTTTAACAGAAAATGTCTTGTGATTTAAAATACACTTAATTTATTAGGTCCAATACTTTATTAGAAAAAAAGGGGGTGACATATAAGTCACTGAAGTCTTCAGAGTCGATTTTAAATGCTGCATTTTCGTCTTCGTCTCAAACATTGAAAACTGAATTATATTTTTGTTCTGAAACGGTAACAGTTTTTACTTTGGTTTTTTGCTTATATCTCGAAAACAGTTACTCCTATCAATTTTTATCTTTCTTTCAAAATTAAAGCTGATAACATTTCCTACAAAATAGTTATTTGCATTTTTCTTGTAGGACCAACCATAAGCGAGTTATAAAGTTGGATATAAATAATATTTAATAAAAACTTGCTTAAAAATAAAATGTTTGAAATACTGAAATTAAACTAAATTAATTGTGTCTAACACTTTAGTAGAGAAAAAAGAAAAAGACATAAAAGTCACCAAAGTCTTCAGAATCGTTTTTAGTCGTCATATTAATAACAATAACATTAATAATAATAATACTAATAGTACTAAATCTGCTTATATGCAAGCGCTTTATTAAGGTAACAGTTTTTTGGTTTCTTGCTTATATCTCGAAAACAGTTACTCCTATGAATTTTTGTCTTTTTCTCAAAATTAAAGCTGATAAAATTTCCTACAAAATAGTTATTTGCATTTTTCTTGTAGGACCAACCATAAACGAGTTATAGAGTTGGATATAAATAATATTTAACAAAAATTTGCTTTAAAATAAAATGTTTGAAAAACTGAAATTAAACTAATTTAATTGTGTCTAACACTTTAGTAGAGGAAAAAGGAAAAGACATAAAAGTCACTAAAGGTTTTAGAGTTGTCTTTAGTTGTCATATTAATAACAATAACATTAATAATAATAATACTAATAGTACTAAATTTGCTTATATGCAAACGCTTAATTAAGGTAACAGTGTTTTGGTTTCTTGCTTATATCTCGAAAACAGTTACTCCTATCAATTTTTATCTTTTTACTAAAATTCAAGCTGATAAAATTTCCTACAAAATAGTTATTTGCATTTTTCATGTAGGACTAACCATAAGCGAGATATATGATTGAAAATAATTAATATTTAAAAAAAAAGTGCTATAACAGAAAATGTCTTGTGATTTAAAATACACTTAATTTATTGGGTCCAATACTTTATTAGAAGAAAAAAGAGGTGACAGAAAGGTCACTGAAGTCTTTAGAGTCGTTTGTAAATGCTGCATTTTCGTCTTCGTCTCAAACATTGAAAACTGAATTACATTTTTGTTCAGTAACAGTCACAGTTTTCTTATTGGTTTTTTGCTTATATCTCGAAAACAGTTACTCCTATTAATTTTTATCTTTCTGTCAAAATTAAAGCTGATAAAATTTCCTACAAAATAGTTATTTGCATTTTTCTTGTAGGACCAACCATAAGCGAGTTATAAAGTTGGATATAAATAATATTTAATAAAAACTTGCTTAAAAATAAAATGTTTGAAATACTGAAATTAAACTAAATTAATTGTGTCTAACACTTTAGTAGAGAAAAAAGAAAAAGACATAAAAGTCACCAAAGTCTTCAGAATCGTTTTTAGTCGTCATATTAATAACAATAACATTAATAATAATACTAATAGTACTAAATCTGCTTATATGCAAGCGCTTTATTAAGGTAACAGTTTTTTGGTTTCTTGCTTATATCTCGAAAACAGTTACTCCTATGAATTTTTGTCTTTCTTTCAAAATTAAAGCTGATAAAATATTCTACAAAATAGTTATTTGCATTTTTCTTGTAGGACCAACCATAAGCGAGTTATAGAGTTGGATATAAATTATATTTAACAAAAATTTGCTTTAAAATAAAATGTTTGAAAAACTGAAATTAAACTAATTTTACTGTGTCTAACACTTTAGTGGAGAAAAAACGAAAAGACATAAAAGTCACTAAAGGTTTCAGAGTTGTTTTTAGTTGTCATATTAATAACAATAACATTAATAATAATAATACTAATAGTTCTAAATTTGCTTATATGCAAACGCTTAATTAAGGTAACAGTGTTTTGGTTTCTTGCTTATATCTCGAAAACAGTTACTCCTATCAATTTTTATCTTTTTACTAAAATTCAAGCTGATAAAATTTCCTACAAAATAGTTATTTGCATTTTTCATGTAGGACTAACCATAAGCGAGATATATGATTGAAAATAATTAATATTTAAAAAAAAAGTGCTTTAACAGAAAATGTCTTGTGATTTAAAATACACTTAATTTATTGGGTCCAATACATTATTAGAAGAAAAAGGAAGTGACATAAAAGTCACTGAAGTCTTCAGAGTCGTTTTTAAATGCTGCAGTTTCGTCTTCGTCTCAAACATTGAAAACCGAATTACATTTTTGTTCAGTAACAGTCACAGTTTTCTAATTGGTTTTTTGCTTATATCTCGAAAACAGTTACTCCTATCAATTTTTATCTTTCTTTCAAAATCAAAGCTGATAAAATTTCCTACAAAATAGTTATTTGCATTTTTCTTGTACGACCAACCATAAGCGAGTTATAGAGTTGGATATAAATAATATTTAACAAAAATTTGCTTTAAAATAAAATGTTTGAAAAACTGAAATTAAACTAATTTAATTGTGTCTAACACTTTAGTAGAGGAAAAAGAAGAAGACATAAAAGTCACTAAAGGTTTCAAAGTTGTCTTTAATCGTCATATTAATAACAATAACATTAATAATAATAATACTAATAGTACTAAATTTGCTAATATGCAAACGCTTAATCAAGGTAACAGTGTTTTGGTTTCTTGCTCATATCTCGAAAACAGTTACTCCTATCAACTTTTATCTTTTTACTAAAATTCAAGCTGATAAAATTTCCTACAAAATAATTATTTGCATTTTTTATGTAGGACTAACCATAAGCGAGATATAAGATTGAAAATAATTAATATTTAAAAAAGAAGTGCTTTAACAGAAAATGTCTTGTGATTTAAAATACACTTAATTTATTAGGTCCAATACTTTATTAGAAAAAAAGGGGGTGACATATAAGTCACTGAAGTCTTCAGAGTCGATTTTAAATGCTGCATTTTCGTCTTCGTTTCAAACATTGAAAACTGAATTACATTTTTGTTCTGAAACGGTAACAGTTTTTACATTGGTTTTTTGCTTATATCTCGAAAACAGTTACTCCTATCAATTTTTATCTCTCTTTCAAAATTAAAGCTGATAACATTTCCTACAAAATAGTTATTTGCATTTTTCTTGTAGGACCAACCATAAGCGAGTTATAAAGTTGGATATAAATAATATTTAACAAAAACTTGCTTAAAAATAAAATGTTTGAAATACTGAAATTAAACTAAATTAATTGTGTCTAACACTTTAGTAGAGAAAAAAGAAAAAGACATAAAAGTCACCAAAGTCTTCAGAATCGTTTTTAGTCGTCATATTAATAACAATAACATTAATAATAATAATACTAATAGTACTAAATCTGCTTATATGCAAGCGCTTTATTAAGGTAACAGTTTTTTGGTTTCTTGCTTATATTAATAATAATACTAATAGTACTAAATTTGCTTATATGCAAACGCTTAATTAAGGTAACAGTGTTTTGGTTTCTTGCTTATATCTCGAAAACAGTTACTCTTATCAATTTTTATCTTTTTACTAAAATTTAGGCTGATAAAATTTCCTATAAAATAGTTATTTGCATTTTTCATGTAGGACTAACCATAAGCGAGATATGTGATTGAAAATAATTAATATTTAAAAAAAAAGTGCTTTAACAGAAAATGTCTTGTGATTTAAAATACACTTAATTTATTGGGTCCAATACTTTATTAGAAGAAAAAGAAAGTGACATAAAAGTCACTGAAGTCTTCAGAGTCGTTTTTAAATGCTGCAGTTTCGTCTTCGTCTCAAACATTGAAAACTGAATTACATTTTTGTTCAGTAACAGTCACAGTTTTCTTATTGGTTTTTTGCTTATATCTCGAAACCAGTTACTCCTATCAATTTTTATCTTTTTGCCAAAATTAAAGCTGATAAAATTTCCTACAAAATAGTTATTTGCATTTTTCTTGTAGGACCAACCATAAGCGAGTTATAGAGTTGGATATAAATAATATTTAACAAAAATTTGCTTTAAAATAAAATGTTTGAAAAACTGAAATTAAACTAATTTAATTGTGTCTAACACTTTAGTAGAGGAAAAAGAAGAAGACATAAAAGTCACTAAAGGTTTCAAAGTTGTCTTTAATCGTCATATTAATAACAATAACATTAATAATAATAATACTAATAGTACTAAATTTGCTTATATGCAAACGCTTAATTAAGGTAATAGTGTTTTGGTTTCTTGCTCATATCTCGAAAACAGTTACTCCTATCAATTTTTATCTTTCTTTCAAAATTAAAGCTGATAACATTTCCTACAAAATAGTTATTTGCATTTTTCTTGTGGGACCAACCATAAGCGAGTTATAAAGTTGGATATAAATAATATTTAACAAAAACTTGCTTAAAAACAAAATGTTTGAAATACTGAAATTAAACTAAATTAATTGTGTCTAACACTTTAGTAGAGAAAAAAGAAAAAGACATAAAAGTCACCAAAGTCTTCAGAATCGTTTTTAGTCGTCATATTAATAACAATAACATTTATAATAATAATACTAATAGTACTAAATCTGCTTATATGCAAGCGCTTTATTAAGGTAACAGTTTTTTGGTTTCTTGCTTATATCTCGAAAACAGTTACTCCTATAAATTTTTGTCTTTCTTTCAAAATTAAAGCTGATAAAATATTCTACAAAATAGTTATTTGCATTTTTCTTGTAGGACCAACCATAAGCGAGTTATAGAGTTGGATATAAATAATATATAACAAAAATTTGCTTTAAAATAAAATGTTTGAAAAACTGAAATTAAACTAATTTAACTGTGTCTAACACTTTAGTAGAGAAAAAAGGAAAAGACATAAAAGTCACTAAAGGTTTCAGAGTTGTCTTTAGTTGTCATATTAATAACAATAACATTAATAATAATAATACTAATAGTACTAAATTTGCTTATATGCAAACGCTTAATTAAGGTAACAGTGTTTTGGTTTCTTGCTTATATCTCGAAAACAGTTACTCCTATCAATTTTTATTTTTTTACTATAATTCAAGCTGATAAAATTTCCTACAAAATAGTTGTTTGCATTTTTCATGTAGGACTAACCATAAGCGAGATATAAGTTTGAAAATAATTAATATTTAAAAAAAAAGTGCTTTAACAGAAAATGTCTTGTGATTTAAAATACACTTAATTTATTAGGTCCAATACTTTATTAGAAGAAAAAGGGGGTGACATATAAGTCACTGAAGTCTTCAGAGTCGATTGTAAATGCTGCATTTTCGTCTTCGTCTCAAACATTGAAAACTGAATTACATTTTTGTTCTGAAACGGTAACAGTTTTCACTTTGGTTTTTTGTTTATATCTCGAAAACAATTACTCCTATCAGTTTTTATCTTTTTTTCAAAATAAAGCTGATAAAATTTCTTACAAAATAGTTATTTGCATTTTTCTTGTAGGACCAACCATCAGCGAGTTATAAAGTTGGATATAAATAATATTTAACAAAAACTTGCTTAAAAATTAAATGTTTGAAATACTGAAATTAAACAAATAGTAATAGTATACTATTAGTATTATTATTATTAATGTTATTGTTATTAATATGACGACTAAAAACGATTCTGAAGACTTTGGTAACTTTTATGTCTTTTTCTTTTTTCTCTACTAAAGTGTTAGACACAATTAATTTAG
Source organism: Tribolium castaneum (assembly GCF_031307605.1). Lineage (NCBI taxonomy): Eukaryota > Metazoa > Arthropoda > Insecta > Coleoptera > Tenebrionidae > Tribolium > Tribolium castaneum. Next base: position 15,588,616 of record NC_087402.1, read on the forward strand.
TTTAATTTCAGTATTTCAAACATTTAATTTTTAAGCAAGTTTTTGTTAAATATTATTTATATCCAACTTTATAACTCGCTGATGGTTGGTCCTACAAGAAAAATGCAAATAACTATTTTGTAGGAAATTTTATCAGCTTTAATTTTGACAGAAAGATAAAAATTGATAGGAGTAACTGTTTTCGAGATATAAGCAAAAAACCAATAAGAAAACTGTGACTGTTACTGAACAAAAATGTAATTCAGTTTTCAATGTTTGAGACGAAGACGAAACTGCAGCATTTAAAAACGACTCTGAAGACTTCAGTGACTTTTATGTCACTTCCTTTTTCTTCTAATAAAGTATTGGACCCAATAAATTAAGTGTATTTTAAATCACAAGACATTTTCTGTTAAAGCACTTTTTTTTTAAATATTAATTATTTTCAAACTTATATCTCGCTTATGGTTAGTCCTACATGAAAAATGCAAATAACTATTTTGTAGGAAATTTTATCAGCTTGAATTTTAGTAAAAAGATAAAAATTGATAGGAGTAACTGTTTTCGAGATATAAGCAAGAAACCAAAACACTGTTACCTTAATTAAGCGTTTGCATATAAGCAAATTTAGTACTATTAGTATTATTATTAATGTTATTGTTATTAATATGACAACTAAAGACAACTCTGAAACCTTTAGTGATTTTTATGTCTTTTCCTTTTTCCTCTACTAAAGTGTTAGACACAGTTAAATTAGTTTAATTTCAGTTTTTCAAACATTTTATTTTAAAGCAAATTTTTGTTATATATTATTTATATCCAACTCTATAACTCGCTTATGATTGGTCCTACAAGAAAAATGCAAATAACTATTTTGTAGAATATTTTATCAGAATTAATTTTGAAAGAAAGACAAAAATTCATAGGAGTAACTGTTTTCGAGATATAAGCAAGAAACCAAATAACTGTTACCTTAATAAAGCGCTTGCATATAAGCAGATTTAGTACTGTTAGTATTATTATTATTAATGTTATTGTTATTAATATGACGACTAAAAACGATTCTGAAGACTTTGGTGACTTTTATGTCTTTTTCTTTTTTCTCTACTAAAGTGTTAGACACAATTAATTTAGTTTAATTTCAGTATTTCAAACATTTTATTTTTAAGCAAGTTTTTGTTAAATATTATTTATATCCAACTTTATAACTCGCTTATGGTTGGTCCTACAAGAAAAATGCAAATAACTATTTTGTAGGAAATGTTATCAGCTTTAATTTTGAAAGAAAGATAAAAATTGATAGGAGTAACTGTTTTCGAGATATAAGCAAAAAACCAAAGTAAAAACTGTTACCGTTTCAGAACAAAAATGTAATTCAGTTTTCAATGTTTGAGACGAAGACGAAAATGCAGCATTTAAAATCGACTCTGAAGATTTCAGTGACTTATATGTCACCCCCTTTTTTTTCTAATAAAGTATTGGACCTAATAAATTAAGTGTATTTTAAATCACAAGACATTTTCTGTTAAAGCACTTCTTTTTTAAATATTAATTATTTTCAATCTTATATCTCGCTTATGGTTAGTCCTACATAAAAAATGCAAATAACTATTTTGTAGGAAATTTTATCAGCTTGAATTTTAGTAAAAAGATAAAAATTGATAGGAGTAACTGTTTTCGAGATATGAGCAAGAAACCAAAACACTGTTACCTTAATTAAGCGTTTGCATATAAGCAAATTTAGTACTATTAGTATTATTATTATTAATGTTATTGTTATTAATATGACGATTAAAGACAACTTTAAAACCTTTAGTGACTTTTATGTTTTCTTCTTTTTCCTCTACTAAAGTGTTAGACACAATTAAATTAGTTTAATTTCAGTTTTTCAAACATTTTATTTTAAAGCACATTTTTGTTAAATATTATTTATATCCAACTCTATAACTCGCTTATGGTTGGTCCTACAAGAAAAATGCAAATAACTATTTTGTAGGAAATTTTATCAGCTTTAATTTTGAAAGAAATATAAAAATTGATAGGAGTAACTGTTTTCGAGATATAAGCAAAAAACCAATAAAAAAACTGTGACTGTTACTGAACAAAAATGTAATTCGGTTTTCAATGTTTGAGACGAAGACGAAACTGCAGCATTTAAAAACGACTCTGAAAACTTCAGTGACTTTTATGTCACTTCCTTTTTCTTCTAATAAAGTATTGGACCCAATAAATTAAGTGTATTTTAAATCACAAAACATTTTCTGTTAAAGCACTTTTTTTTTAAATATTAATTATTTTCAATCATATATCTCGCTTATGGTTAGTCCTACATGAAAAATGCAAATAACTATTTTATAGGAAATTTTATCAGCTTAAATTTTAGTAAAAAGATAAAAATTGATAGGAGTAACTGTTTTCGAGATATAAGCAAGAAACCAAAACACTGTTACCTTAATTAAGCGTTTGCATATAAGCAAATTTAGTACTATTAGTATTATTATTATTAATGTTATTGTTATTAATATGACAACTAAAGACAACTCTGAAACCTTTAGTGACTTTTATGTCTTTTCCTTTTTTCTCTACTAAAGTGTTAGACACAGTTAAATTAGTTTAATTTCAGTTTTTCAAACACTTTATTTTAAAGCAAATTTTAGTTAAATATTATTTATATCCAACTCTATAACTCGCTTATGGTTGGTCCTACAAGAAAAATGCAAATAACTATTCTGTAGAATATTTTATCAGCTTTAATTTTGAAAGAAAGACAAAAATTCATAGGAGTAACTGTTTTCGAGATATAAGCAAGAAACCAAAAAACTGTTACCTTAATAAAGCGCTTGCATATAAGCAGATTTAGTACTATTAGTATTATTATTATTAATGTTATTGTTATTAATATGACGACTAAAAACGATTTTGAAGACTTTGGTGACTTTTATGTCCTTTTCTTTTTTCTCTACTAAAGTGTTAGACACAATTAATTTAGTTTAATTTCAGTATTTCAAACATTTTATTTTTAAGCAAGTTTTTGTTACATATTATTTATATCCAACTTTATAACTCGCTTATGGTTGGTCCTACAAGAAAAATGCAAATAACTATTTTGTAGGAAATGTTATCAGCTTTAATTTTGAAAGAAAGATAAAAATTGATAGGAGTAACTGTTTTCGAGATATAAGCAAAAACCAAAGTAAAAACTGTTACCGTTTCAGAACAAAAATGTAATTCAGTTTTCAATGTTTGAGACGAAGACGAAAATGCAGCATTTAAAATCGACTCTAAAGACTTCAGTGACTTATATGTCACCCCCTTTTTTTTCTAATAAAGTATTGGACCTAATAAATTAAGTGTATTTTAAATCACAAGACATTTTCTGTTAAAGCACTTCTTTTTTAAATATTAATTATTTTCAATCTTATATCTCGCTTATGGTTAGTCCTACATAAAAAATGCAAATAACTATTTTGTAGGAAATTTTATCAGCTTGAATTTTAGTAAAAAAATAAAAATTGATAGGAGTAACTGTTTTCGAGATATGAGCAAGAAACCAAAACACTGTTACCTTAATTAAGCGTTTGCATATAAGCAAATTTAGTACTATTAGTATTATTATTATTAATGTTATTGTTATTAATATGACGATTAAAGACAACTTTGAAACCTTTAGTGACTTTTATGTCTTCTTCTTTTTCCTCTACTAAAGTGTTAGACACAATTAAATTAGTTTAATTTCAGTTTTTCAAACATTTTATTTTAAAGCAAGTTTTTGTTAAATATTATTTATATCCAACTTTATAACTCGCTTATGGTTGGTCCTACAAGAAAAATGCAAATAACTATTCTGTAGAATATTTTATCAGCTTTAATTTTGAAAGAAAGACAAAAATTCATAGGAGTAACTGTTTTCGAGATATAAGCAAGAAACCAAAAAACTGTTACCTTAATAAAGCGCTTGCATATAAGCAGATTTAGTACTATTAGTATTATTATTATTAATGTTATTGTTATTAATATGACGACTAAAAACGATTCTGAAGACTTTGGTGACTTTTATGTCCTTTTCTTTTTTCTCTACTAAAGTGTTAGGCACAATTAATTTAGTTTAATTTCAGTATTTCAAACATTTTATTTTTAAGCAAGTTTTTGTTAAATATTATTTATATCCAACTCTATAACTCGCTTATGGTTGGTCCTACAAGAAAAATGCAAATAACTATTTTGTAGGAAATTTTATCAGCTTTAATTTTGACAGAAAGATAAAAATTGATAGGAGTAACTGGTTTCGAGATATAAGCAAAAAACCAATAAGAAAACTGTGACTGTTACTGAACAAAAATGTAATTCAGTTTTCAATGTTTGAGACGAAGACGAAACTGCAGCATTTAAAAACGACTCTGAAGACTTCAGTGACTTTTATGTCACTTCCTTTTTCTTCTAATAAAGTATTGGACCCAATAAATTAAGTGTATTTTAAATCACAAGACATTTTCTGTTAAAGCACTTTTTTTTTAAATATTAATTATTTTCAATCATATATCTCGCTTATGGTTAGTCCTACATGAAAAATGCAAATAACTATTTTGTAGGAAATTTTATCAGCTTGAATTTTAGTAAAAAGATAAAAATTGATAGGAGTAACTGTTTTCGAGATATAAGCAAGAAACCAAAACACTGTTACCTTAATTAAGCGTTTGCATATAAGCAAATTTAGTGCTATTAGTATTATTATTATTAATGTTATTGTTATTAATATGACGATTAAAGACAACTTTGAAACCTTTTGTGACTTTTATGTCTTCTTCTTTTTCCTCTACTAAAGTGTTAGACACAGTTAAATTAGTTTAATTTCAGTTTTTCAAACATTTTATTTTAAAGCAAATTTTTGTTAAATATTATTTATATCCAACTCTATAACTCGCTTATGGTTGGTCCTACAAGAAAAATGCAAATAACTATTTTGTAGAATATTTTATCAGCTTTAATTTTGAAAGAAAGACAAAAATTCATAGGAGTAACTGTTTTCGAGATATAAGCAAGAAACCAAAAAACTGTTACCTTAATAAAGCGCTTGCATATAAGCAGATTTAGTACTATTAGTATTATTATTATTAATGTTATTGTTATTAATATGACGATTAAAGACAACTTTGAAACCTTTAGTGACTTTTATGTCTTCTTCTTTTTCCTCTACTAAAGTGTTAGACACAATTAAATTAGTTTAATTTCAGTTTTTCAAACATTTTATTTTAAAGCAAATTTTTGTTAAATATTATTTATATCCAACTCTATAACTCGCTTATGGTTGGTCCTACAAGAAAAATGCAAATAACTATTTTGTAGGAAATTTTATCAGCTTTAATTTTGACAGAAAGATAAAAATTGATAGGAGTAATGTCTAACACTTTAGTAGAGAAAAAAGGAAAAGACATAAAAGTCACTAAAGGTTTCAGAGTTGTCTTTAGTTGTCATATTAATAACAATAACATTAATAATAATAATACTAATAGTACTAAATTTGCTTATATGCAAACGCTTAATTAAGGTAACAGTGTTTTGGTTTCTTGCTTATATCTCGAAAACAGTTACTCCTATCAATTTTTATTTTTTTGCTAAAATTCAAGCTGATAAAATTTCCTACAAAATAGTTATTTGCATTTTTCATGTAGGACTAACCATAAGCGAGATATATGATTGAAAATAATTAATATTTAAAAAAAAAGTGCTTTAACAGAAAATGTCTTGTGATTTAAAATACACTTAATTTATTGGGTCCAATACTTTATTAGAAGAAAAAGGAAGTGACATAAAAGTCACTGAAGTCTTCAGAGTCGTTTTTAAATGCTGCAGTTTCGTCTTCGTCTCAAACATTGAAAACCGAATTACATTTTTGTTCAGTAACAGTCACAGTTTTCTTATTGGTTTTTTGCTTATATCTCGAAAACAGTTACTCCTATCAATTTTTATCTTTCTTTCAAAATTAAAGCTGATAAAATTTCCTACAAAACAGTTATTTGCATTTTTCTTGTAGGACCAACAATAAGCGAGTTATAGAGTTGGATATAAATAATATTTAACAAAAATTTGCTTTAAAATAAAATGTTTGAAAAACTGAAATTAAACTAATTTAATTGTGTCTAACACTTTAGTAGAGGAAAAAGAAGAAGACATAAAAGTCACTAAAGGTTTCAAAGTTTTCTTTAATCGTCATATTAATAACAATAACATTAATAATAATAATACTAATAGTACTAAATTTGCTTATATGCAAACGCTTAATTAAGGTAACAGTGTTTTGGTTTCTTGCTCATATCTCGAAAACAGTTACTCCTATCAATTTTTATCTTTTTACTAAAATTCAAGCTGATAAAATTTCCTACAAAATAGTTTTTTGCATTTTTTATGTAGGACTAACCATAAGCGAGATATAAGATTGAAAATAATTAATATTTAAAAAAGAAGTGCTTTAACAGAAAATGTCTTGTGATTTAAAATACACTTAATTTATTAGGTCCAATACTTTATTAAAAAAAAAAGGGGGTGACATATAAGTCACTGAAGTCTTCAGAGTCGATTTTAAATGCTGCATTTTCGTCTTCGTCTCAAACATTGAAAACTGAATTACATTTTTGTTCTGAAACGGTAACAGTTTTTACTTTGGTTTTTTGCTTATATCTCGAAAACAGTTACTCCTATCAATTTTTATCTTTCTTTCAAAATTAAAGCTGATAACATTTCCTACAAAATAGTTATTTGCATTTTTCTTGTAGGACCAACCATAAGCGAGTTATAAAGTTGGATATAAATAATATTTAACAAAAACTTGCTTAAAAATAAAATGTTTGAAATACTGAAATTAAACTAAATTAATTGTGTCTAACACTTTAGTAGAGAAAAAAGAAAAAGACATAAAAGTCACCAAAGTCTTCAGAATCGTTTTTAGTCGTCATATTAATAACAATAACATTAATAATAATAATACTAATAGTACTAAATCTGCTTATATGCAAGCGCTTTATTAAGGTAACAGTTTTTTGGTTTCTTGCTTATATCTCGAAAACAGTTACTTCTATGAATTTTTGTCTTTTTTTCAAAATTAAAGCTGATAAAATATTCTACAAAATAGTTATTTGCATTTCTCTTGTAGGACCAACCATAAGCGAGTATAGAGTTGGATATAAATAATATTTAACAAAAATTTGCTTTAAAATAAAATGTTTGAAAAACTGAAATTAAACTAATTTAACTGTGTCTAACACTTTAGTAGAGAAAAAAGGAAAAGACATAAAAGTCACTAAAGGTTTCAGAGTTGTCTTTAGTTGTCATATTAATAACAATAACATTAATAATAATAATAATACTAATAGTACTAAATTTGCTTATATGCAAACGCTTAATTAAGGTAACAGTGTTTTGGTTTCTTGCTTATATCTCGAAAACAGTTACTCCTATCAATTTTTATCTTTTTACTAAAATTCAAGCTGATAAAATTTCCTACAAAACAGTTATTTGCATTTTTCATGTAGGACTAACCATAAGCGAGATATATGATTGAAAATAATTAATATTTAAAAAAAAAGTGCTTTAACAGAAAATGTCTTGTGATTTAAAATACACTTAATTTATTGGGTCCAATACTTTATTAGAAGAAAAAGGAAGTGACATAAAAGTCACTGAAGTCTTCAGAGTCGTTTTTAATTGCTGCAGTTTCGTCTTCGTCTCAAACATTGAAAACCGAATTACATTTTTGTTCAGTAACAGTCACAGTTTTCTTACTGGTTTTTTGCTTATATCTCAAAAACAGTTACTCCTATCAATTTTTATCTTTTTTTCAAAATTAAAGCTGATAAAATTTCCTACAAAATAGTTATTTGCATTTTTCTTGTAGGACCAACCATAAGCGAGTTATAGAGTTGGATATAAATAATATTTAACAAAAATTTGCTTAAAAATAAAATGTTTGAAAAACTGAAATTAAACTAATTTAATTGTGTCTAAGACTTTAGTAGAGGAAAAAGAAGAAGACAAGAAAGACAAAAATTTATAGGAGTAACTGTTTTCGAGATATAAGCAAGAAACCAAAAAACTGTTACCTTAATAAAGCGCTTGCATATAAGCAGATTTAGTACTATTAGTATTATTATTATTAATGTTATTGTTATTAATATGACGACTATAAACGATTTTGAAGACTTTGGTGACTTTTATGTCTTTTTCTTTTTTCTCTACTAAAGTGTTAGACACAATTAATTTAGTTTAATTTCAGTATTTCAAACATTTTATTTTTAAGCAAGTTTTTGTTAAATATTATTTATATCCAACTTTATAACTCGCTTATGGTTGGTCCTACAAGAAAAATGCAAATAACTATTTTGTAGGAAATGTTATCAGCTTTAATTTTGAAAGAAAGATAAAAATTGATAGGAGTAACTGTTTTCGAGATATAAGCAAAAAACCAAAGTAAAAACTGTTACCGTTTCAGAACAAAAATGTAATTCAGTATTCAATGTTTGAGACGAAGACGAAAATGCAGCATTTAAAATCGACTCTGAAGACTTCAGTGACTTATATGTCACTCCCTTTTTTTTCTAATAAAGTATTGGACCTAATAAATTAAGTGTATTTTAAATCACAAGACATTTTCTGTTAAAGCACTTCATTTTTAAATATTAATTATTTTCAATCTTATATCTCGCTTATGGTTAGTCCTACATAAAAAATGCAAATAACTATTTTGTAGGAAATTTTATCAGCTTGAATTTTAGTAAAAAGATGAAAATTGATAGGAGTAACTGTTTTCGAGATATGAGCAAGAAACCAAAACACTGTTACCTTAATTAAGCGTTTGCATATAAGCAAATTTAGTACTATTAGTATTATTATTATTAATGTTATTGTTATTAATATGACGATTAAAGACAACTTTGAAACCTTTAGTGACTTTTTTTCTTGCTTATTTCTCGAAAACAGTTACTCCTATCAATTTTTATCTTTTTACTAAAATTAAAGCTGATAAAATTTCCTACAAAATAGTTATTTGCATTTTTCTTGTAGGACCAACCATAAGCGAGTTATAGAGATGGATATAAATAATATTTAACAAAAATTTGCTTTAAAATAAAATGTTTGAAATACTGAAATTAAACTAAATTAATTGTGTCTAACACTTTAGTAGAGGAAAAAGAAAAAGACATAAAAGTCACTAAAGGTTTCAGAGTCGTTTTTAGTCGTCATATTAATAACAATAACATTAATAATAATAATACTAATAGTACTAAATTTGCTTATATGCAAACGCTTAATTAAGGTAACAGTGTTTTGGTTTCTTGCTTATATCTCGAAAACAGTTACTCCTATCAATTTTTATCTTTTTACTAAAATTAAAGCTGATAAAATTTCCTACAAAATAGTTATTTGCATTTTTTTGTAAGACCAACCATAAGCGAGTTATAGAGTTGGATATAAATAATCTTCAACAAAAATTTGCTTTAAAATAAAATGTTTGAAAAACCGAAATTAAACTAAATTAATTGAGTCTAACACTTTAGTATAGGAAAAAGGAGAAGACATAAAAGTCACCAAAGTCTTTAGAGTCTTTTTTAGTCGTCATTTTAATAACAATAACATTAATAATAATAATACTAAGAGTACTAAATTTGCTTATATGCAAGCGCTTTATTAAGGTAACAGTTTTTTGGTTTTTTGCTTATATCTCGAAAACAGTTACTCCTATCAATTTTTATCTTTTTACTAAAATTAAAGCTGATAAAATTTCCTACAAAATAGTTATTTGCATTTTTTTTGAAGGACCAAGCATAAGCGAGTTATAGAGATGGATATAAATAATATTTAACAAAAATTTGCTTTAAAATAAAATGTTTGAAATACTGAAATTAAACTAAATTAATTGTGTCTAACACTTTAGTAGAGGAAAAAGAAAAAGACATAAAAGTCACTAAAGGTTTTAGAGTCGTCTTTAGTCGTCATATTAATAACAATAACATTAATAATAATAATACTAATAGTACTAAATTTGCTTATATGCAAGCGCTTAATTAAGGTAACAGTTTCTTGCTTATATCTCGAAAACAGTTACTCCTATCAATTTTTATCTTTTTACTAAAATTAAAGCTTATAAAATTTTCTACAAAATAGTTATTTGCATTTTTTATGTAGAACTAACCATAAGCGAGATATAAGTGTGAAAATAATTAATATTTAAAGAATAAGTGCTTTAACAGAAAATGTCTTGTGATTTAAAATACACTTAATTTAATGGGTCCAATACTTTATTAGAAGAAAAAAAAGGTGACATAAAAGTCACTGAAGTTTTCAGAGTTGTTTTTAAATGCTGCATTTTCGTCTTAGTCTCAAATATTGAAAACTGAATCACATTTTTGTTCAGTAACACTTACAGTTTTCTTATTGGTTTTTTGCTTATATCTCGAAACCAGTTACTCCTATCAATTTTTACCTTTTTTTAAAATTAAAGCTGATACAATTTTCTACAAAATAGTTAATTGCATTTTTTTTGTAAGACCAACCATAAGCGAGTTATAGAGTTGGATATAAATAATCTTTAACAAAAATTTGCTTTAAAATAAAATGTTTGATAATCCGAAAATCAACTAAATTAATTAAGACTAACACATTAGTAGAGGAAAAAGGAGAAGACATCAAAGTCACCAAAATCTTGAGAGTCGTTTTTAGTCGTCATATTAATAACAATAACATTAATAATAATAATACTAATATTACTAAATTTGCTTATATGCAAGCGCTTAATTAAGGCAACAGTTTCTTGCTTATATCTCGAAAACAGTTACTCCTATCAATTTTTATCTTTTTACAAAAATTAAAGCTGATAAAATTTCCTACAAAATAGTTATTTGCATTTTTTATGTAGAACTAACCATAAGCGAGATATAAGTTTGAAAATAATTAATATTTAAAGAAAAAGTGCTTTAACAGAAAATGTCTTGTGATTTAAAATACACTTAATTTAATGGGTTCAATACTTTATTAGAAGAAAAAGGAGGTGACATAAAAGTCACCAAAGTCTTCAGAGTGGTTTATAGTACTAAATTTGCTTATATGTAAGCCCTTAATTAAGGTAACAGTTTTTTGGTTTCTTGCTTATATCTCGAAAACAGTTACTCCTATCAATTTTTATCTTTTCACTAAAATTAAAGCTGATAAAATTTCCTACAAAATACTTATTTGCATTTTTCATGTAGGACTAACCATAAGCGAGATATAAGTTTGAAAATAATTAATATTTAAAAAAAAAGTGTTTTAACAGAAAATGTCTTGGGATTTAAAATACACTTAATTTATTGGGTCCAATAGTTTATTAGAAGAAAAAGGAGGTGACATAAAAGTCACTGAAGTCTTCAGAGTCGATTTTAAATGCTGCATTTTCGTCTTCGTCTTAAACATTGAAAACTGAATTACATTTTTGTTCAGTAACAGTTACAGTTTTCTTATTGGTTTTTTGCTTATATCTCGAAAACTGTTACTCCTATCAATTTTTATCTTTATTTCAAAATTAAAGCTGATAAAATTTCCTACAAAATCGTTATTTGCATTTTTCTTGTAGGACCAACCATAAGCGAGTTATAGAGTTGGATATAAATAATATTTAACAAAAATTTGCTTTAAAATAAAATGTTTAAAAAACTGAAATTAAACTAATTTAATTGTGTCTAACACTTTAGTAGAGGAAAAAGAAAAAGACATAAAAGTCACTAAAGGTTTCAGAGTCGTCTTTAGTCGTCATATTAATAACAATAACATTAATGATAATAATACTAATAGTACTAAATTTGCTTATATGCAAACGCATAATTAAGATAACAGTGTTTTGGTTTCTTGCTTATATCTCGAAAACAGTTACTCCTATAAATTTTTATCTTTTTACTAAAATTAAAGCTGATAAAATTTCCTACAAAATAGTTGTTTGCATTTCTTTTGTAAGACCAACCATAAGCGAGTTATAGAGTTGGATATAAATAATCGTCAACAAAAATTTGCTTTAAAATAAAATGTTTGAAAAACCGAAATTAATCTAAATTAATTGAGTCTAACACTTTAGTATAGGAAAAAGGAGAAGACATAAAAGTCACCAAAGTCTTCAGAGTCGTTTTTAGTCGTCATTTTAATAACAATAACATTAATAATAATAATACTAATAGTACTAAATTTGCTTATATGCAAGCGCTTTATTAAGGTAACAGTTTTTTGGTTTCTTGCTTATATCTCGAAAACAGTTACTCCTATCAATTTTTATCTTTTTTTATTTTTATATTAAATTTTTGTTAAAGATTATTTATATCCAACTCTATAACTCGCTTATAGTTGGTCCTACAAAAAAATGCAAAAAACTATTTTGTATAAAATTTTATCAGCTTTAATTTTGAAGGAAAGATAAAAATTGATAGGAGTAACTGTTTTCGAGATATAAGCAAAAAACCAAAGTGAAAACTGTAACAGTTACTAAACAAAAATGTAATTCAGTATTTAATGTTTGAGACGAAGACGAAAATGTAGCATTTACTGTCACCTCCTTTTTCTTCTAATTAAGTATTGGATCCAATAAATTAAGTGTATTTTAAATCACAAGACATTTTCTGTTAAAGCACATTTTTTTTAATTATTAATTATTTTCAAACTTATAACTCGCTTATGGTTGGTCCTACAAGAAAAATGCAAATAACTATTCTGTAGAATATTTTATCAGCTTTAATTTTGAAAGAAAGACAAAAATTCATAGGAGTAACTGTTTTCGAGATATAAGCAAGAAACCAAAAAACTGTTACCTTAATAAAGCGCTTGCATATAAGCAGATTTAGTACTATTAGTATTATTATTATTAATGTTATTGTTATTAATATGACGACTAAAAACGATTCTGAAGACTTTGGTGACTTTTATGTCCTTTTCTTTTTTCTCTACTAAAGTGTTAGACACAATTAATTTAGTTTAATTTCAGTATTTCAAACATTTTATTTTTAAGCAAGTTTTTGTTAAATATTATTTATATCCAACTCTATAACTCGCTTATGGTTGGTCCTACAAGAAAAATGCAAATAACTATTTTGTAGGAAATTTTATCAGCTTTAATTTTGACAGAAAGATAAAAATTGATAGGAGTAACTGGTTTCGAGATATAAGCAAAAAACCAATAAGAAAACTGTGACTGTTACTGAACAAAAATGTAATTCAGTTTTCAATGTTTGAGACGAAGACGAAACTGCAGCATTTAAAAACGACTCTGAAGACTTCAGTGACTTTTATGTCACTTCCTTTTTCTTCTAATAAAGTATTGGACCCAATAAATTAAGTGTATTTTAAATCACAAGACATTTTCTGTTAAAGCACTTTTTTTTTAAATATTAATTATTTTCAATCATATATCTCGCTTATGGTTAGTCCTACATGAAAAATGCAAATAACTATTTTGTAGGAAATTTTATCAGCTTGAATTTTAGTAAAAAGATAAAAATTGATAGGAGTAACTGTTTTCGAGATATAAGCAAGAAACCAAAACACTGTTACCTTAATTAAGCGTTTGCATATAAGCAAATTTAGTGCTATTAGTATTATTATTATTAATGTTATTGTTATTAATATGACGATTAAAGACAACTTTGAAACCTTTTGTGACTTTTATGTCTTCTTCTTTTTCCTCTACTAAAGTGTTAGACACAGTTAAATTAGTTTAATTTCAGTTTTTCAAACATTTTATTTTAAAGCAAATTTTTGTTAAATATTATTTATATCCAACTCTATAACTCGCTTATGGTTGGTCCTACAAGAAAAATGCAAATAACTATTTTGTAGAATATTTTATCAGCTTTAATTTTGAAAGAAAGACAAAAATTCATAGGAGTAACTGTTTTCGAGATATAAGCAAGAAACCAAAAAACTGTTACCTTAATAAAGCGCTTGCATATAAGCAGATTTAGTACTATTAGTATTATTATTATTAATGTTATTGTTATTAATATGACGATTAAAGACAACTTTGAAACCTTTAGTGACTTTTATGTCTTCTTCTTTTTCCTCTACTAAAGTGTTAGACACAATTAAATTAGTTTAATTTCAGTTTTTCAAACATTTTATTTTAAAGCAAATTTTTGTTAAATATTATTTATATCCAACTCTATAACTCGCTTATGGTTGGTCCTACAAGAAAAATGCAAATAACTATTTTGTAGGAAATTTTATCAGCTTTAATTTTGACAGAAAGATAAAAATTGATAGGAGTAATGTCTAACACTTTAGTAGAGAAAAAAGGAAAAGACATAAAAGTCACTAAAGGTTTCAGAGTTGTCTTTAGTTGTCATATTAATAACAATAACATTAATAATAATAATACTAATAGTACTAAATTTGCTTATATGCAAACGCTTAATTAAGGTAACAGTGTTTTGGTTTCTTGCTTATATCTCGAAAACAGTTACTCCTATCAATTTTTATTTTTTTGCTAAAATTCAAGCTGATAAAATTTCCTACAAAATAGTTATTTGCATTTTTCATGTAGGACTAACCATAAGCGAGATATATGATTGAAAATAATTAATATTTAAAAAAAAAGTGCTTTAACAGAAAATGTCTTGTGATTTAAAATACACTTAATTTATTGGGTCCAATACTTTATTAGAAGAAAAAGGAAGTGACATAAAAGTCACTGAAGTCTTCAGAGTCGTTTTTAAATGCTGCAGTTTCGTCTTCGTCTCAAACATTGAAAACCGAATTACATTTTTGTTCAGTAACAGTCACAGTTTTCTTATTGGTTTTTTGCTTATATCTCGAAAACAGTTACTCCTATCAATTTTTATCTTTCTTTCAAAATTAAAGCTGATAAAATTTCCTACAAAATAGTTATTTGCATTTTTCTTGTAGGACCAACAATAAGCGAGTTATAGAGTTGGATATAAATAATATTTAACAAAAATTTGCTTTAAAATAAAATGTTTGAAAAACTGAAATTAAACTAATTTAATTGTGTCTAACACTTTAGTAGAGGAAAAAGAAGAAGACATAAAAGTCACTAAAGGTTTCAAAGTTGTCTTTAATCGTCATATTAATAACAATAACATTAATAATAATACTAATAGTACTAAATTTGCTTATATGCAAACGCTTAATTAAGGTAACAGTGTTTTGGTTTCTTGCTCATATCTCGAAAACAGTTACTCCTATCAATTTTTATCTTTTTACTAAAATTCAAGCTGATAAAATTTCCTACAAAATAGTTTTTTGCATTTTTTATGTAGGACTAACCATAAGCGAGATATAAGATTGAAAATAATTAATATTTAAAAAAGAAGTGCTTTAACAGAAAATGTCTTGTGATTTAAAATACACTTAATTTATTAGGTCCAATACTTTATTAAAAAAAAAAGGGGGTGACATATAAGTCACTGAAGTCTTCAGAGTCGATTTTAAATGCTGCATT
Organism: Tribolium castaneum; assembly: GCF_031307605.1. Classification (NCBI taxonomy): domain Eukaryota; kingdom Metazoa; phylum Arthropoda; class Insecta; order Coleoptera; family Tenebrionidae; genus Tribolium; species Tribolium castaneum. The sequence goes on from NC_087402.1 coordinate 15,604,058, forward strand.
TTCGTCTTCGTCTCAAACATTGAAAACTGAATTACATTTTTGTTCTGAAACGGTAACAGTTTTTACTTTGGTTTTTTGCTTATATCTCGAAAACAGTTACTCCTATCAATTTTTATCTTTCTTTCAAAATTAAAGCTGATAACATTTCCTACAAAATAGTTATTTGCATTTTTCTTGTAGGACCAACCATAAGCGAGTTATAAAGTTGGATATAAATAATATTTAACAAAAACTTGCTTAAAAATAAAATGTTTGAAATACTGAAATTAAACTAAATTAATTGTGTCTAACACTTTAGTAGAGAAAAAAGAAAAAGACATAAAAGTCACCAAAGTCTTCAGAATCGTTTTTAGTCGTCATATTAATAACAATAACATTAATAATAATAATACTAATAGTACTAAATCTGCTTATATGCAAGCGCTTTATTAAGGTAACAGTTTTTTGGTTTCTTGCTTATATCTCGAAAACAGTTACTTCTATGAATTTTTGTCTTTTTTTCAAAATTAAAGCTGATAAAATATTCTACAAAATAGTTATTTGCATTTCTCTTGTAGGACCAACCATAAGCGAGTATAGAGTTGGATATAAATAATATTTAACAAAAATTTGCTTTAAAATAAAATGTTTGAAAAACTGAAATTAAACTAATTTAACTGTGTCTAACACTTTAGTAGAGAAAAAAGGAAAAGACATAAAAGTCACTAAAGGTTTCAGAGTTGTCTTTAGTTGTCATATTAATAACAATAACATTAATAATAATAATAATACTAATAGTACTAAATTTGCTTATATGCAAACGCTTAATTAAGGTAACAGTGTTTTGGTTTCTTGCTTATATCTCGAAAACAGTTACTCCTATCAATTTTTATCTTTTTACTAAAATTCAAGCTGATAAAATTTCCTACAAAATAGTTTTTTGCATTTTTCATGTAGGACTAACCATAAGCGCGATATATGATTGAAAATAATTAATATTTAAAAAAAAGTGCTTTAACAGAAAATGTCTTGTGATTTAAAATACACTTAATTTATTGGGTCCAATACTTTATTAGAAGAAAAAGGAAGTGACATAAAAGTCACTGAAGTCTTCAGAGTCGTTTTTAAATGCTGCAGTTTCGTCTTCGTCTCAAACATTGAAAACCGAATTACATTTTTGTTCAGTAACAGTCACAGTTTTCTTACTGGTTTTTTGCTTATATCTCAAAAACAGTTACTCCTATCAATTTTTATCTTTTTTTCAAAATTAAAGCTGATAAAATTTCCTACAAAATAGTTATTTGCATTTTTCTTGTAGGACCAACCATAAGCGAGTTATAGAGTTGGATATAAATAATATTTAACAAAAATTTGCTTAAAAATAAAATGTTTGAAAAACTGAAATTAAACTAATTTAATTGTGTCTAAGACTTTAGTAGAGGAAAAAGAAGAAGACAAGAAAGACAAAAATTTATAGGAGTAACTGTTTTCGAGATATAAGCAAGAAACCAAAAAACTGTTACCTTAATAAAGCGCTTGCATATAAGCAGATTTAGTACTATTAGTATTATTATTATTAATGTTATTGTTATTAATATGACGACTATAAACGATTTTGAAGACTTTGGTGACTTTTATGTCTTTTTCTTTTTTCTCTACTAAAGTGTTAGACACAATTAATTTAGTTTAATTTCAGTATTTCAAACATTTTATTTTTAAGCAAGTTTTTGTTAAATATTATTTATATCCAACTTTATAACTCGCTTATGGTTGGTCCTACAAGAAAAATGCAAATAACTATTTTGTAGGAAATGTTATCAGCTTTAATTTTGAAAGAAAGATAAAAATTGATAGGAGTAACTGTTTTCGAGATATAAGCAAAAAACCAAAGTAAAAACTGTTACCGTTTCAGAACAAAAATGTAATTCAGTATTCAATGTTTGAGACGAAGACGAAAATGCAGCATTTAAAATCGACTCTGAAGACTTCAGTGACTTATATGTCACTCCCTTTTTTTTCTAATAAAGTATTGGACCTAATAAATTAAGTGTATTTTAAATCACAAGACATTTTCTGTTAAAGCACTTCATTTTTAAATATTAATTATTTTCAATCTTATATCTCGCTTATGGTTAGTCCTACATAAAAAATGCAAATAACTATTTTGTAGGAAATTTTATCAGCTTGAATTTTAGTAAAAAGATAAAAATTGATAGGAGTAACTGTTTTCGAGATATGAGCAAGAAACCAAAACACTGTTACCTTAATTAAGCGTTTGCATATAAGCAAATTTAGTACTATTAGTATTATTATTATTAATGTTATTGTTATTAATATGACGATTAAAGACAACTTTGAAACCTTTAGTGACTTTTTTTCTTGCTTATTTCTCGAAAACAGTTACTCCTATCAATTTTTATCTTTTTACTAAAATTAAAGCTGATAAAATTTCCTACAAAATAGTTATTTGCATTTTTCTTGTAGGACCAACCATAAGCGAGTTATAGAGATGGATATAAATAATATTTAACAAAAATTTGCTTTAAAATAAAATGTTTGAAATACTGAAATTAAACTAAATTAATTGTGTCTAACACTTTAGTAGAGGAAAAAGAAAAAGACATAAAAGTCACTAAAGGTTTCAGAGTCGTTTTTAGTCGTCATATTAATAACAATAACATTAATAATAATAATACTAATAGTACTAAATTTGCTTATATGCAAACGCTTAATTAAGGTAACAGTGTTTTGGTTTCTTGCTTATATCTCGAAAACAGTTACTCCTATCAATTTTTATCTTTTTACTAAAATTAAAGCTGATAAAATTTCCTACAAAATAGTTATTTGCATTTTTTTGTAAGACCAACCATAAGCGAGTTATAGAGTTGGATATAAATAATCTTCAACAAAAATTTGCTTTAAAATAAAATGTTTGAAAAACCGAAATTAAACTAAATTAATTGAGTCTAACACTTTAGTATAGGAAAAAGGAGAAGACATAAAAGTCACCAAAGTCTTTAGAGTCTTTTTTAGTCGTCATTTTAATAACAATAACATTAATAATAATAATACTAAGAGTACTAAATTTGCTTATATGCAAGCGCTTTATTAAGGTAACAGTTTTTTGGTTTTTTGCTTATATCTCGAAAACAGTTACTCTTATCAATTTTTATCTTTTTACTAAAATTAAAGCTGATAAAATTTCCTACAAAATAGTTATTTGCATTTTTTTTGAAGGACCAAGCATAAGCGAGTTATAGAGATGGATATAAATAATATTTAACAAAAATTTGCTTTAAAATAAAATGTTTGAAATACTGAAATTAAACTAAATTAATTGTGTCTAACACTTTAGTAGAGGAAAAAGAAAAAGACATAAAAGTCACTAAAGGTTTTAGAGTCGTCTTTAGTCGTCATATTAATAACAATAACATTAATAATAATAATACTAATATTACTAAATTTGCTTATATGCAAGCGCTTAATTAAGGTAACAGTTTCTTGCTTATATCTCGAAAACAGTTACTCCTATCAATTTTTATCTTTTTACTAAAATTAAAGCTTATAAAATTTTCTACAAAATAGTTATTTGCATTTTTTATGTAGAACTAACCATAAGCGAGATATAAGTGTGAAAATAATTAATATTTAAAGAATAAGTGCTTTAACAGAAAATGTCTTGTGATTTAAAATACACTTAATTTAATGGGTTCAATACTTTATTAGAAGAAAAAGGAGGTGACATAAAAGTCACCAAAGTCTTCAGAGTGGTTTATAGTACTAAATTTGCTTATATGTAAGCCCTTAATTAAGGTAACAGTTTTTTGGTTTCTTGCTTATATCTCGAAAACAGTTACTCCTATCAATTTTTATCTTTTCACTAAAATTAAAGCTGATAAAATTTCCTACAAAATACTTATTTGCATTTTTCATGTAGGACTAACCATAAGCGAGATATAAGTTTGAAAATAATTAATATTTAAAAAAAAAGTGTTTTAACAGAAAATGTCTTGGGATTTAAAATACACTTAATTTATTGGGTCCAATAGTTTATTAGAAGAAAAAGGAGGTGACATAAAAGTCACTGAAGTCTTCAGAGTCGATTTTAAATGCTGCATTTTCGTCTTCGTCTTAAACATTGAAAACTGAATTACATTTTTGTTCAGTAACAGTTACAGTTTTCTTATTGGTTTTTTGCTTATATCTCGAAAACTGTTACTCCTATCAATTTTTATCTTTATTTTAAAATTAAAGCTGATAAAATTTCCTACAAAATCGTTATTTGCATTTTTCTTGTAGGACCAACCATAAGCGAGTTATAGAGTTGGATATAAATAATATTTAACAAAAATTTGCTTTAAAATAAAATGTTTAAAAAACTGAAATTAAACTAATTTAATTGTGTCTAACACTTTAGTAGAGGAAAAAGAAAAAGACATAAAAGTCACTAAAGGTTTCAGAGTCGTCTTTAGTCGTCATATTAATAACAATAACATTAATGATAATAATACTAATAGTACTAAATTTGCTTATATGCAAACGCATAATTAAGATAACAGTGTTTTGGTTTCTTGCTTATATCTCGAAAACAGTTACTCCTATAAATTTTTATCTTTTTACTAAAATTAAAGCTGATAAAATTTCCTACAAAATAGTTGTTTGCATTTCTTTTGTAAGACCAACCATAAGCGAGTTATAGAGTTGGATATAAATAATCGTCAACAAAAATTTGCTTTAAAATAAAATGTTTGAAAAACCGAAATTAATCTAAATTAATTGAGTCTAACACTTTAGTATAGGAAAAAGGAGAAGACATAAAAGTCACCAAAGTCTTCAGAGTCGTTTTTAGTCGTCATTTTAATAACAATAACATTAATAATAATAATACTAATAGTACTAAATTTGCTTATATGCAAGCGCTTTATTAAGGTAACAGTTTTTTGGTTTCTTGCTTATATCTCGAAAACAGTTACTCCTATCAATTTTTATCTTTTTACTAAAATTAAAGCTGATAAAATTTCCTACAAAATAGTTATTTGCATTTTTCTTGTAGGACCAAGCATAAGCGAGTTGTAGAGTTGGATATAAATAATATTTAACAAAAATTTGCTTTAAAATAAAATGTTTGAAATACTGAAATTAAACTAAATTAATTGTGTCTAACACTTTAGTAGAGGAAAAAGAAGAAGACATAAAAGTCACTAAAGGTTTCAGAGTCGTCTTTAGTCGTCATATTATTAACAATAACATTAATAATAATAATACTATTAGTACTAAATTAGCTTATATGCAAACGCTTAATTAAGGTAACAGTTTTTTGGTTTCTTGCTTATATCTCGAAAACAGTTACTCCTATCAATTTTTATCTTTTTTTATTTTTATATTAAATTTTTGTTAAAGATTATTTATATCCAACTCTATAACTCGCTTATAGTTGGTCCTACAAAAAAATGCAAAAAACTATTTTGTATAAAATTTTATCAGCTTTAATTTTGAAGGAAAGATAAAAATTGATAGGAGTAACAGTTTTCGAGATATAAGCAAAAAACCAAAGTGAAAACTGTAACAGTTACTAAACAAAAATGTAATTCAGTATTTAATGTTTGAGACGAAGACGAAAATGTAGCATTTACTGTCACCTCCTTTTTCTTCTAATTAAGTATTGGATCCAATAAATTAAGTGTATTTTAAATCACAAGACATTTTCTGTTAAAGCACATTTTTTTTAATTATTAATTATTTTCAAACTTATATCTTGCTTATGGTTAGTTCTACATGAAAAATGCAAATAACGATTTTGAAGGAAATTTTATCAGCTTTAATTTTGGTGAAAAGGTAAAAACTGATAGGAGTAACTGTTTTCGAGATATAAGCAAACAACAAAAAAACTGTTACCTTAATTAAGCGCTTGCATATAAGCAAATTTAGTACTAATAGTATTGTTATTATTAATGTTATTGTTATTAATATGACGACTAAAGACGATTCTGAAGAGTTTAGTGACTTTTATGTCTCCTCCTTTTTCCTCTACTAAAGTGTTAGACACAATTAATTTAGTTTAATTTCGGTTTTTCAAACATTTTATTTTAAAGCAAATTTTTGTTTATTATTATTTATATCCAACTCTATAACTTGCTTATGCTTGGTCCTACAAGAAAAATGTAAATAACTATTTTGGTGTTTTTGAGATATAAGCAAAAAACCAAAGTGAAAACTGTTACAGTTACTTAACAAAAATGTAATTCAGTTTTCAATGTTTGAGACGAAGACGAAAATGCAGCATTTGAAAACGACTCTGAAGACTTCAGTGACTTTTATGTCACCTCCTTTTTCTTCTAATAAAGTATTGGACCCAATAAATTAAGTGTATTTTAAATCACAAGACATTTTCTGTTAAAGCACTTTTTTTTAAATATTAATTATTTTGAAACTTATATCTTGCTTATGGTTAGTCCTACATAAAAAATGCAAATAAATATTTTGTAGGAAATTTTATCAGCTTTAATTTTAGTAAAAAATAACAATTGATAGGAGTAACTGTTTTTGAGATATAAGCAAGAAACTGTTACCTTAATTAACCGCTTGCATATAAGCAAATTTAGTAATATTAGTATTATTATTATTAATGTTATTGTTATTAATATGACGACTAAAAACGACTCTCAAGACTTTGGTGACTTTTATGTCTTCTCTTTTTTCCTCTGCTAAAGTGTTAGTCTTAATTAATTTAGTTTAATTTCGGTTTTTCAAACATTTTATTTATTTTTATTTTTATAGGAGTAACTGTTTTCGAGATATAAGCAAAAAACCAATAAGAAAACTGTAACTGTTACTGAACAAAAATGTAATTCAGTTTTCAATGTTTGAGACAAAGACAAAAATGCAGCATTTAAAATCGACTCTGAAGACTTTAGTGACTGTTATGCCTCCTCCTTTTTCTTCTAATAATGTATTGGACCCATTAAATTAAGTGTATTTTAAATCACAAAACATTTTCTGTTAAAGCACTTTTTTTTTAAATATTAATTATTTTCAAACTTATATCTCGCTTATGGTTAGTCCTACATGAAAAATGCAAATTACTACTTTGTACAAAATTTTATCAGCTTGCTTTAATTTTAGTAAAAATTTAAAAATTGATAGGAGTAACTGTTTTCGAGATATAAGCAAGAAACCAAAAAACTGTTACCTTAATTAAGCGCTTGCATATAAGCAAATTTAGTAATATTAGTATTATTATTATTAATGTTATTGTTATTAATATGACGACTAAAAACGACTCTCAAGACTTTGGTGACTTTTATGTCTTCTCCTTTTACCTCTACTAAAGTGTTAGTCTTAGTTTAGTTTAATTTCGGTTTTTCAAACATTTTATTTTAAAGCAAATTTTTGTTAAAGATTATTTATATCCAACTCTATAACTCGTTTATGGTTGGTCCTACAAAAAAATGCAAATAACTATTTTGTAGGAAATTTTATCAGCTTTAATTTTGAAAAAAAGATAAAAATTGATAGGAGTAACTGTTTTCGAGATATAAGCAAGAAACCAAAAAACTGTTACCTTAATTAAGCGTTTGCATCTAAGCAAATTTAGTACTATTAGTATTATTATTATTAATGTTATTGTTATTAATATGACGACTAAAGACGACTCTGAAACATTTAGTGACTTTTATGTCTTCTCTTTTTTCCTCTACTAAAGTGTTAGACACAATTAATTTAGTTTAATTCCGGTTTTTCTAGCATTTTATTTTAAAGCAAATTTTTGTTAAATATTATTTATATCCAACTCTATAACTCGTTTATTCTTGGTCCTACAAGAAAAATGTAAATAACTATTTTGTTGGAAATTTTATCAGCTTTAATTTTGAAAGAAAGATAAAATTTGATAGGAGTAACTGTTTTCGAGATATAAGCAAAAAACCAATAAGAAAACTGTAACTGTTACTGAACAAAAATGTAATTCAGTTTTCAATGTTTGAGACGAAGACAAAAATGCAGCATTTAAAAACGACTCTGAAGACTTCAGTGACTTTTATGTTACCTCCTTTTTCTTCTAATAAAGTATTGGACCCAATAAATTAAGTGTATTATAAATCACAAGACATTTTCTGTTAAAACACTTTTTTTTAATTATTAATTATTTTCAAACTTATATCTCGCTTATGGTTAGTTCTACCTGAAAAATGCAAATAACTATTTTGTAGGAAATTTTATCACCTTTAATTTTGGTGAAAAAGTAAAAATTGTTAGGAGTAACTGTTTTCGAGATATAAGCAAAAAACAAAAAAACTGTTACCTTAAGTAAGCGCTTGCATATAAGCAAATTTAGTACTACTAGTATTGTTATTATAAATGTTATTGTTATTAATATGACGACTAAAGACAACTCTAAGACTTTAGTGACTTTTATGTCGCCTCCTTTTTCCTCTACTAAAGTGTTAGACACAATTAATTTAGTTTAATTTCAGTTTTTCAAACATTTTATTTTAAAGCAAATTTTTGTTAAATATTAAAAACTATAAAATGGGTTAGATTGCCTAAAAACACAGATCACACCCGATCTTTTGCATAGAAATGAGAAAACGCTCATGTAACACACAAAATAAGCTCCATTTTTCCTTATTAAAAGTATTATTATTATTATTACTTATGTGACTATTACTATTATTATTATTATTACTTTTTTTTAAATATTAATTATTTTCAAACTTATATCTCGCTTATGGTTAGTCCTACATAAAAAATGCAAATAAATATTTTGTAGGAAATTTTATCAGCTTTAATTTTAGTAAAAAGATAACAATTGATAGGAGTAACTGTTTTTGAGATATAAGCAAGAAACTGTTACCTTAATTAACCGCTTGCATATAAGCAAATTTAGTAATATTAGTATTATTATTATTAATGTTATTGTTATTAATATGACGACTAAAAACGACTCTCAAGACTTTGGTGACTTTTATGTCTTCTCTTTTTTCCTCTACTAAAGTGTTAGTCTTAATTAATTTAGTTTAATTTCGGTTTTTCAAACATTTTATTTTTTTTTATTTTTATAGGAGTAACTGTTTTCGAGATATAAGCAAAAAACCAATAAGAAAACTGTAACTGTTACTGAACAAAAATGTAATTCAGTTTTCAATGTTTGAGACAAAGACAAAAATGCAACATTTAAAACCGACTCTGAAGACTTTAGTGACTGTTATGCCTCCTCCTTTTTCTTCTAATAATGTATTGGACCCATTAAATTAAGTGTATTTTAAATCACAAAACATTTTCTGTTAAAGCACTTTTTTTTTAAATATTAATTATTTTCAAACTTATATCTCGCTTATGGTTAGTCCTACATGAAAAATGCAAATTACTATTTTGTACAAAATTTTATCAGCTTGCTTTAATTTTAGTAAAAATTTAAAAATTGATAGGAGTAACTGTTTTCGAGATATAAGCAAGAAACCAAAAAACTGCTACCTTAATTAAGCGCTTGCATATAAGCAAATTTAGTAATATTAGTATTATTATTATTAATGTTATTGTTATTAATATGACGACTAAAAACGACTCTCAAGACTTTGGTGACTTTTATGTCTTCTCCTTTTACCTCTACTAAAGTGTTAGTCTTAGTTTAGTTTAATTTCGGTTTTTCAAACATTTTATTTTAAAGCAAATTTTTGTTAAAGATTATTTATATCCAACTCTATAACTCGCTTATGGTTGGTCCTACAAAAAAATGCAAATAACTATTTTGTAGGAAATTTTATCAGCTTTAATTTTGAAAAAAAGATAAAAATTGATAGGAGTAACTGTTTTCGAGATATAAGCAAGAAACCAAAAAACTGTTACCTTAATTAAGCGTTTGCATCTAAGCAAATTTAGTACTATTAGTATTATTATTATTAATGTTATTGTTATTAATATGACGACTAAAGACGACTCTGAAACATTTAGTGACTTTTATGTCTTCTCCTTTTTCCTCTACTAAAGTGTTAGACACAATTAATTTAGTTTAATTCCGGTTTTTCAAGCATTTTATTTTAAAGCAAATTTTTGTTAAATATTATTTATATCCAACTCTATAACTCGTTTATTCTTGGTCCTACAAGAAAAATGTAAATAACTATTTTGTTGGAAATTTTATCAGCTTTAATTTTGAAAGAAAGATAAAATTTGATAGGAGTAACTGTTTTCGAGATATAAGCAAAAAACCAATAAGAAAACTGTAACTGTTACTGAACAAAAATGTAATTCAGTTTTCAATGTTTGAGACGAAGACAAAAATGCAGCATTTAAAAACGACTCTGAAGACTTCAGTGACTTTTATGTTACCTTCTTTTTCTTTTAATAAAGTATTGGACCCAATAAATTAAGTGTATTTTAAATCACAAGACATTTTCTGTTAAAACACTTTTTTTTAATTATTAATTATTTTCAAACTTATATCTCGCTTATGGTTAGTTCTACCTGAAAAATGCAAATAACTATTTTGTAGGAAATTTTATCACCTTTAATTTTGGTGAAAAAGTAAAAATTGTTAGGAGTAATTGTTTTCGAGATATAAGCAAAAAACAAAAAAACTGTTACCTTAAGTAAGCGCTTGCATATAAGCAAATTTAGTACTACTAGTATTGTTATTATAAATGTTATTGTTATTAATATGACGACTAAAGACAACTCTAAGACTTTAGTGACTTTTATGTCTCCTCCTTTTTCCTCTACTAAAGTGTTAGACACAATTAATTTAGTTTAATTTCAGTTTTTCAAACATTTTATTTTAAAGCAAATTTTTGTTAAATATTAAAAACTATAAAATGGGTTAGATTGCCTAAAAACACAGATCACACCCGATCTTTTGCATAGAAATGAGAAAACGCTCATGTAACACACAAAATAAGCTCCATTTTTCCTTATTAAAAGTATTATTATTATTATTACTTATGTGACTATTACTATTATTATTATTATTACTTTTTTTTAAATATTAATTATTTTCAAACTTATATCTCGCTTATGGTTAGTCCTACATAAAAAATGCAAATAAATAGTTTGTAGGAAATTTTATCAGCTTTAATTTTAGTAAAAAGATAACAATTGATAGGAGTAACTGTTTTTGAGATATAAGCAAGAAACTGTTACCTTAATTAACCGCTTGCATATAAGCAAATTTAGTAATATTAGTATTATTATTATTAATGTTATTGTTATTAATATGACGACTAAAAACGACTCTCAAGACTTTGGTGACTTTTATGTCTTCTCTTTTTTCCTCTACTAAAGTGTTAGTCTTAATTAATTTAGTTTAATTTCGGTTTTTCAAACATTTTATTTTTTTTTATTTTTATAGGAGTAACTGTTTTCGAGATATAAGCAAAAAACCAATAAGAAAACTGTAACTGTTACTGAACAAAAATGTAATTCAGTTTTCAATGTTTGAGACAAAGACAAAAATGCAGCATTTAAAATCGACTCTGAAGACTTTAGTGACTGTTATGCCTCCTCCTTTTTCTTCTAATAATGTATTGGACCCATTAAATTAAGTGTATTTTAAATCACAAAACATTTTCTGTTAAAGCACTTTTTTTTTAAATATTAATTATTTTCAAACTTATATCTCGCTTATGGTTAATCCTACATGAAAAATGCAAATTACTATTTTGTACAAAATTTTATCAGCTTGCTTTAATTTTAGTAAAAATTTAAAAATTGATAGGAGTAACTGTTTTCGAGATATAAGCAAGAAACCAAAAAACTGTTACCTTAATTAAGCGCTTGCATATAAGCAAATTTAGTAATATTAGTATTATTATTATTAATGTTATTGTTATTAATATGACGACTAAAAACGACTCTCAAGACTTTGGTGACTTTTATGTCTTCTCCTTTTACCTCTACTAAAGTGTTAGTCTTAGTTTAGTTTAATTTCGGTTTTTCAAACATTTTATTTTAAAGCAAATTTTTGTTAAAGATTATTTATATCCAACTCTATAACTCGCTTATGGTTGGTCCTACAAAAAAATGCAAATAACTATTTTGTAGGAAATTTTATCAGCTTTAATTTTGAAAAAAAGATAAAAATTGATAGGAGTAACTGTTTTCGAGATATAAGCAAGAAACCAAAAAACTGTTACCTTAATTAAGCGTTTGCATCTAAGCAAATTTAGTACTATTAGTATTATTATTATTAATGTTATTGTTATTAATATGACGACTAAAGACGACTCTGAAACATTTAGTGACTTTTATGTCTTCTCCTTTTTCCTCTACTAAAGTGTTAGACACAATTAATTTAGTTTAATTCCGGTTTTTCAAGCATTTTATTTTAAAGCAAATTTTTGTTAAATATTATTTATATCCAACTCTATAACTCGTTTATTCTTGGTCCTACAAGAAAAATGTAAATAACTATTTTGTTGGAAATTTTATCAGCTTTAATTTTGAAAGAAAGATAAAATTTGATAGGAGTAACTGTTTTCGAGATATAAGCAAAAAACCAATAAGAAAACTGTAACTGTTACTGAACAAAAATGTAATTCAGTTTTCAATGTTTGAGACGAAGACAAAAATGCAGCATTTAAAAACGACTCTGAAGACTTCAGTGACTTTTATGTTACCTTCTTTTTCTTCTAATAAAGTATTGGACCCAATAAATTAAGTGTATTTTAAATCACAAGACATTTTCTGTTAAAACACTTTTTTTTAATTATTAATTATTTTCAAACTTATATCTCGCTTATGGTTAGTTCTACCTGAAAGATGCAAATAACTATTTTGTAGGAAATTTTATCACCTTTAATTTTGGTGAAAAAGTAAAAATTGTTAGGAGTAACTGTTTTCGAGATATAAGCAAAAAACAAAAAAACTGTTACCTTAAGTAAGCGCTTGCATATAAGCAAATTTAGTACTACTAGTATTGTTATTATAAATGTTATTGTTATTAATATGACGACTAAAGACAACTCTAAGACTTTAGTGACTTTTATGTCTCCTCCTTTTTCCTCTACTAAAGTGTTAGACACAATTAATTTAGTTTAATTTCAGTTTTTCAAACATTTTATTTTAAAGCAAATTTTTGTTAAATATTAAAAACTATAAAATGGGTTAGATTGCCTAAAAACACAGATCACACCCGATCTTTTGCATAGAAATGAGAAAACGCTCATGTAACACACAAAATAAGCTCCATTTTTCCTTATTAAAAGTATTATTATTATTATTACTTATGTGACTATTACTATTATTATTATTATTACTTTTTTTTAAATATTAATTATTTTCAAACTTATATCTCGCTTATGGTTAGTCCTACATAAAAAATGCAAATAAATATTTTGTAGGAAATTTTATCAGCTTTAATTTTAGTAAAAAGATAACAATTGATAGGAGTAACTGTTTTTGAGATATAAGCAAGAAACTGTTACCTTAATTAACCGCTTGCATATAAGCAAATTTAGTAATATTAGTATTATTATTATTAATGTTATTGTTATTAATATGACGACTAAAAACGACTCTCAAGACTTTGGTGACTTTTATGTCTTCTCTTTTTTCCTCTACTAAAGTGTTAGTCTTAATTAATTTAGTTTAATTTCGGTTTTTCAAACATTTTATTTATTTTTATTTTTATAGGAGTAACTGTTTTCGAGATATAAGCAAAAAACCAATAAGAAAACTGTAACTGTTACAGAACAAAAATGTAATTCAGTTTTCAATGTTTGAGACAAAGACAAAAATGCAGCATTTAAAATCGACTCTGAAGACTTTAGTGACTGTTATGCCTCCTCCTTTTTCTTCTAATAAAGTATTGGACCCATTAAATTAAGTGTATTTTAAATCACAAGACATTTTCTGTTAAAGCACTTTTTTTTAAATATTAATTATTTTCAAACTTATATCTCGCTTATGGTTAGTCCTACATGAAAAATGCAAATTACTATTTTGTACAAAATTTTATCAGCTTGCTTTAATTTTAGTAAAAATTTAAAAAGTGATAGGAGTAACTGTTTTCGAGATATAAGCAAGAAACCAAAAAACTGTTACCTTAATTAAGCGCTTGCATATAAGCAAATTTAGTAATATTAGTATTATTATTATTAATGTTATTGTTATTAATATGACGACTAAAAACGACTCTCAAGACTTTGGTGACTTTTATGTCTTCTCCTTTTACCTCTACTAAAGTGTTAGTCTTAGTTTCGTTTAATTTCGGTTTTTCAAACATTTTATTTTAAAGCAAATTTTTGTTAAAGATTATTTATATCCAACTCTATAACTCGCTTATGGTTGGTCCTACAAAAAAATGCAAATAACTATTTTGTAGGAAATTTTATCAGCTTTAATTTTGAAAAAAAGATAAAAATTGATAGGAGTAACTGTTTTCGAGATATAAGCAAGAAACCAAAAAACTGTTACCTTAATTAAGCGTTTGCATCTAAGCAAATTTAGTACTATTAGTATTATTATTATTAATGTTATTGTTATTAATATGACGACTAAAGACGACTCTGAAACATTTAGTGACTTTTATGTCTTCTCCTTTTTCCTCTACTAAAGTGTTAGACACAATTAATTTAGTTTAATTCCGGTTTTTCAAGCATTTTATTTTAAAGCAAATTTTTGTTAAATATTATTTATATCCAACTCTATAGCTCGTTTATTCTTGGTCCTACAAGAAAAATGTAAATAACTATTTTGTTGGAAATTTTATCAGCTTTAATTTTGAAAGAAAGATAAAATTTGATAGGAGTAACAGTTTTCGAGATATAAGCAAAAAACCAATAAGAAAACTGTAACTGTTACTGAACAAAAATGTAATTCAGTTTTCAATGTTTGAGACGAAGACAAAAATGCAGCATTTAAAAACGACTCTGAAGACTTCAGTGACTTTTATGTTACCTCCTTTTTCTTCTAATAAAGTATTGGACCCAATAAATTAAGTGTATTTTAAATCACAAGACATTTTCTGTTAAAACACTTTTTTTTAATTATTAATTATTTTCAAACTTATATCTCGCTTATGGTTAGTTCTACATGAAAAATGCAAATAACTATTTTGTAGGAAATTTTATCACCTTTAATTTTGGTGAAAAAGTAAAAATTGTTAGGAGTAACTGTTTTCGAGATATAAGCAAAAGACAAAAAAACTGTTACCTTAAGTAAGCGCTTGCATATAAGCAAATTTAGTACTACTAGTATTGTTATTATAAATGTTATTGTTATTAATATGACGACTAAAGACAACTCTAAGACTTTAGTGACTTTTTTGTCTCCTCCTTTTTCCTCTACTAAAGTGTTAGACACAATTAATTTAGTTTAATTTCAGTTTTTCAAACATTTTATTTTAAAGCAAATTTTTGTTAAATATTAAAAACTATAAAATGGGTTAGATTGCCTAAAAACACAGATCACACCCGATCTTTTTCATAGAAATGAGAAAACGCTCATGTAACACACAAAATAAGCTCCATTTTTCCTTATTAAAAGTATTATTATTATTATTACTTATGTGACTATTACTATTATTATTATTATTATTATTATTATTATTATTATTATTATTATTATTACTATTATTATTATTATTATTGTTATTATTATTATTATTATTATTATTATTATTAATTTTATTATTATTAAAAACTGATTATAACTTTTGTATAGTAAATGTTTTTATACCAGTTTTAAAATGAGATATTAATTTTAGACAATTTGTTGCCTAAAAACACAGATCACAGATGATTTCTGCATAGAAATGAGAAAACGCTCATATAACACACAAAATAAGCTTCATTTTTGCTTAGAAAACTAAGGTTACTTTTATTACTATTATTATTTTCATTATTATTATTATTAATATTATTATTATTATTACTATTATTATTATTATTATTATTATTATTATTATTATTATTATTATTATTATTATTATTATTGTTATTATTATTATTATTAAAAACTTATATTAAACAGACAGAAAACGTCGTATTCTGACACAAAAAAACGAATTACGTTATAGACTTGACGAGATCGGCGTATCTCGGACTCTTATAGGACTCTTATAGGGTCAAAAAGTATCAGTTTGGATTAAAACAAATTATTTTTGTTGAGTCTCAGTCTGAATTGTTTATCAGTTCAAACAAAAACGGCTTATTTTAGACGATCTTTTGCTTTGAACAAGAAAACTTACATAGAACAGATTAAAAACGTATTAATCTGGCATAAAAGAGCAATTTATGTATCACTTCGGATAAAGGCAGCTAATCCTATTCGTTTTATTGCTTAAAATAGACAAAATTGTTAATAAATCTAACAAAAACGCTGTATTCTAGCACAAAATACTAATTACATTATAGTTTCGACGAGAATAGCTTATTTGGAATGATTCTATGCTTCCAAACGAGTAAATTTTTATTAAACAGATGCCAAACATCATGTTTTGTCCTATAAAGACATTTTATATTGCAGTTTGTATTAAAACAAAATATTTTCGTTGATTCTTTGTTAGAAGCAGCAAACCTAACATTAAAGAATCTGAAAACTTTGTATTCGGACACAAACCACCGAATTTTGTATCAGTTTAGACAAAAACGGTTGATTTTCGACAATATTTTGCTTTGAACAAGAAAACTTATATCAAACTGACTAAAAACGTCTTATTTTAGCACAAAACAAAAGATTTGCGTTATAGTCTTAACGAGAGCTGTTAATTTCAAACGGTTCTATGCTTTGAAACGAGTAAACTTTCACTGTACAGAGGAAAAACATCTTATTTCGCTTTTTAAAAACGATTCATGCCACAGTTTGGATAAAAACCAATTATTTTCGTTAATTCGTTGTTACAAACATGAAACCTTACATCAAAGTAACTGAAAACCCCTTATTCAGGCACAGAAATTCGAATTACGTTTCAGTCTGAACAAAAACTGCTTACTTTAGACGATCCTTTGTTTTGAATACAAAAACTTACATTAAAAAGATTAAAAACGTCTTATTCTGGCTGAAAACTGCAAATTATATATTACTCTAGATAAAAGCAATTTATCCTGATTACTCCTTTACTTAGAATAGAGTAAACTTGTATAAAACTTAATAAAAACTTTAAATTTCGTCTCAAAGAAATAATTTACGTTATAGTTTTGACCAGCACTGTTTATTTCAAACGATTTTATGATTCGAAACTAATAAACTTTTATGGGGCAGATGCAAAACCACATATTACAATATAAAGCGTTGTTTTAAAGCAAATTATTACCTTTTGCAACAAGAAATTTCACGTCAAAGAAACTGAAAACATCGTATCCATGCACAAATATCAAATTACGTATCAGTTTAGGCAAATACAGCTTATTTTAAACGATTCCTTGCTATAAACAAGAAAAATTTTATCAAACATATTGAAAATGTCTTATTCTCGAAAATAAGAGCAAATTATGTATCAGTTTTAACAAAAGCGGATTACTCTGTTTGATTCTATGCTTAGAGTAGAGTAAACTACTATAAAACGTAATGAAAACTCTATATTCAAGCTCAAAAGAACAAATTACGTTATAGTTTTGACAAAAAAAAATTATTTCGGACGACTACATATTTCGAAGTAAGCAAACTTTAATTGAACAAGTGCAAAAGCTAATACTTTGCTTTAAAATAACGATTGATGTGGTAATATGGTATTTTGCATCTGTCCTATAAAAGTTTACTCGTTTCGCTCCATTGAATCATTCGAAATAAATTATTTTGATACAACGAAAATAATTTTTTTGTTTAAACTGTAACATGTCGTTTTTATAAAACGAACTAAGACGTTTGGCATCTGTTTAGTGAAAGTTTTCTCGTTTGGGGGCATAAAATCGTTTGAAATTAACAGTTCTGGTCAAAACTATAACGTAAATTATTTCTTTGAGACGAAATTTAAAGTTTTCATTAAGTTTTATACAAGTTTGCTCTATTCTAAGCAAAGGAGTAATCAGGATAAACTGCTTTTATCCAAAGTAATACATAATTTGCAGTTTTGAGCCAGAATAAGACGTTTTTAATCTTTTTAATGTAAGTTTTCGTGTTCAAAAGAAAGAATCGTCTAAAATAAGCAATTTGTGTCCAGACTGAAACGTAATTTGATTTTCTGGGCCTGAATAAGAGGTTTTCAGTTTCTTTGATGTAAGGTTTCTTGTTTGTAACAATGAATAAACGAAAATCATTGGTTTTAATCCAAACTGTGACATAAATCGTTTTTTAGAGGCGAAATCAGACGTTTTGCCTCTGTTCAGTGAAAGTATACTGGTTTCAAAGCATAGAATCGTTTGAAATTAACAGTTCTCGTCAAGACTATAACGCAAATCTTTAAAGTGACACAAAGAAATAATTTACGTAATAGTTTTGACTAGAACTGTTAATTTCAAACGATTTTATGCCCCCAAACGAGAAAACTTTCACTAAGCAGATGCCAAACGTCTTAGTTCGTTTTATAAAAGCGACTTATGTTACAGTTTAAACAAAAACAAATTATTTGTGTTGTTGTTGTGTCAAAATAATTTATTTCTAATGATTCAATGGAGCGAAACGGGTAAACTTTTATAGGACAGATGCAAAATACCATATTACCACATAAATCATTATTTTAAAGCAAAGTATTAGCTTTTGCACATGTTCAATTAAAGTTTGCTTACTTCGAAGTATGTAATCGTCCGAAATATTTTTTTTTGTCAAAACTATAACGTAATTTGTTCTTTTGAGCTTGAATATAGAGTTTTCATTACGTTTTATAGTAGTTTACTCTACTCTAAGCATAGAATCAAACAGAGTAATCCGCTTTTGTTAAAACTGATACATAATTTGCTCTTATTTTCGAGAATAAGACGTTTTCAATATGCTTGATAAAATTTTTCTTGTTTATAGCAAGGAATCGTTTAAAATAAGCTGTATTTGCCTAAACTGATACGTAATTAGATATTTATGTATGGATACGAAGTTTTCAGTTTCTTTGACGTGAAATTTCTTGTTGCAAAAGGTAATACTTTGCTTTAAAACAACGCTTTATATGGTAATATGTGGTTTTGCATCTGCCCCATAAAAGTTCATTAGTTTCGAATCATAATTTCGTTTGAAATAAACAGTGCTGGTCAAAACTATAACGTAAATTATTTCTTTGAGACGAAATTTAAAGTTTTCATTAAGTTTTATACAAGTTTACTCTATTCTAAGTAAAGGAGTAATCAGGATAAATTGCTTTTATCTAGAGTAATATATAATTTGCAGTTTTCAGCCAGAATAAGACGTTTTTAATCTTTTTAATGTAAGTTTTCGTGTTCAAAACAAAGGATCGTCTAAAATAAGCAGTTTTTGTCCAGACTGAAACGTAATTCGAATTTCTGTGCCTAAATAAGGGGTTTTCAGTTTCTTTGATGTAAGGTTTCTTGTTTGTAACAATGAATTAACAAAAATAATTGGTTTTTATCCAAACTGTGGCATGAATCAGCTTTAAGACTATAACGCAAATCTTTTGTTTTGTGCTAAAATAAGACGTTTTTAGTCAGTTTGATATAAGCTTTCTTGTTCAAAGCAAAATATTGTCGAAAATCAACCGTTTTTGTCTAAACTGAAACAAAATTCGGTGGTTTGTGTCCGAATACAAAGTTTTCAGATTCTTTAATGTTAGGTTTGCTGCTTCTAACAAAGAATCAACGAAAATATTTTGTTTTAATACAAACTGCAATATAAAATGTCTTTATAGGACAAAACATGATGTTTGGCATCTGTTTATTAAAAATTTACTCGTTTGGAAGCATAGAATCATTCCAAATAAGCTATTCTCGTCGAAACTATAATGTAATTAGTATTTTGTGCTAGAATACAGCGTTTTTGTTAGATTTATTAACAATTTTGTCTATTTTAAGCAATGAAACGAATAGGATTAGCTGCCTTTATCCAAAGTGATACATAAATTGCTCTTTTATGCCAGATTAATACGTTTTTAGTCTGTTCAATGTAAGTTTTCTTGTTCAAAGCAAAAGATCGTCTAAAGTAAGCCGTTTTTGTTTGAACTGATGAACAATTCAGACTGAGAATCAACAAAAATAATTTGTTTTAATCCAAACTGATAATTTTTGACCCTATAAGAGTCCTATAAGAGTCCGAGATACGCCGTTCTCGTCAAGTCTATAACGTAATTCGTTTTTTTGTGTCAGAATACGACGTTTTCTGTCTGTTTAATATAAGTTTTTAATAATAATAATAATAACAATAATAATAATAATAATAATAATAATAATAATAATAACAATAATAATAATAATAATAATAATAATAATAATAATAATAATAATAATAATAATAATAATAATAATAATAATAAAAATAATAGAAATAAAAGTAAGCTTAGTTTTCTAAGCAAAAATGAAGCTTATTTTGTGTGTTATATGAGCGCTTTCTCATTTCTATGCAAGAAATCATCTGTGATCTGTATTTTTAGGCAAGAAATTGTCTAAAATTAATAACTCATTTTAAAACTGGTATAAAAACATTTACTATACAAAAGTTAATAATAATAATAATAATAATAATGATAATAATAATAATAATAATAATAGTAATAGTAATAATAATAATAATAATAATAATAATAATAATAATAATAATAATAATAGTAATAAAAGAAATAATAATAATAATAATAATAATAATAATGATAATAATACTTATAATAATGAATTTCTTTCTAAATTAAAGCTTAGTTTTTCTAAGCAAAAATGATGCTTATTTTGTGTGTTATATGAGCGTTTTCTCATTTCTATGCAAGAGATCATCTGTGATCTGTGTTTTTAGGCAAGAAATTGAATAAAATTAATAACTCATTTTAAAACTGGTATAAAAACATTTACTATACAAAAGTTAATAATAATAATAATAATAATAATAATAATAATAATTATAATGATAATAATACTTATAATAATGAATTTCTTTCTAAATTAAAGCTTAGTTTTTCTAAGCAAAAATGATGCTTATTTTGTGTTATATGAGCGTTTTCTCATTTCTATGCAAGAGATCATCTGTGATCTGTGTTTTTAGGCAAGAAATTGAATAAAATTAATAACTCATTTTAAAACTGGTATAAAAACATTTACTATACAAAAGTTAATAATAATAATAATAATAATAATAATAATAATAATGATAATAATAATAATAATAATAATAATAATAATAATAATAATAATAATAATAATAATAATAATAATAATAATAATAATAATAATAATAATAATAATAATAATAATAGTAATAATAATAATAATAATAGTAATAATGATAATAATACTTATAATAATGAATTTCTTTCTAAATTAAAGCTTAGTTTTTCTAAGCAAAAATGATGCTTATTTTGTGTGTTATATGAGCGCTTTCTCATTTCTATGCAAGAAATCATCTGTGATCTGTATTTTTAGGCAAGAAATTGTCTAAAATTAATAACTCATTTTAAAACTGGTATAAAAACATTTACTATACAAAATTTAATAATAATAATAATAACAATAATAATAATAATAATAATAATAATAATAATAATAATAATAATAATAATAATAATAATAATAATAATAATAATAATAATAATCATAATAATAATAATAATAATAAAAATAATAATAGAAATAAAAGTAAGCTTAGTTTTCTAAGCAAAAATGAAGCTTATTTTGTGTGTTATATGAGCGCTTTCTCATTTCTATGCAAGAAATCATCTGTGATCTGTATTTTTAGGCAAGAAATTGTCTAAAATTAATAACTCATTTTAAAACTGGTATAAAAACATTTACTATACAAAAGTTAATAATAATAATAATAATAATAATAATAATAATAATAATAATAATAATAATAATAATAGTAATAATAATAATAATAATAGTAATAAAAGAAATAATAATAATTATAATAATAATAATAATGATAATAATACTTATAATAATGAATTTCTTTCTAAATTAAAGCTTAGTTTTTCTAAGCAAAAATGATGCTTATTTTGTGTGTTATATGAGCGTTTTCTCATTTCTATGCAAGAGATCATCTGTGATCTGTGTTTTTAGGCAAGAAATTGAATAAAATTAATAACTCATTTTAAAACTGGTATAAAAATATTTACTATACAAAAGTTAATAATAATAATAATAATAATAATAATAATAATAATAATAATAATTATAATAATAATAATAATAATAGTAATAATAATAATAAAAATAATAGTAATAATAATAATAATAATAAAAATAAAAATAATAGTAGTAGTAAAAGTAAGCTTAGTTTTCTAAGCCAAAATGAAGCTTATTTTGTGTTATATGAGCGTTTTCTCATTTCTATGCAAAAGATCATGTGTGATCTGTGTTTTAAGTTGTGTCAGAATACGACGTTTTCTGTCTGTTTAATATAAGTTTTTAATAATAATAATAATAATAATAATAATAATAATAATAATAATAATAATAATAATAATAACAATAATAATAATAATAATAATAATAATAATAATAATAATAATAATAATAATAATAATAGTAACAAAAGTAATAATAATAATAATACTTTTAAAAAGGAAAAATGGAGATTATTTTGTGTGTTACATGAGCGTTTTCTCATTTTTATGCAAAAGATCATGTGTGATCTGTGTTTTTAGGCAATCTAAGCCATTTTATAGTTTTTAATATTTAACAAAAATTTGCTTTAAAATAAAATGTTTGAAAAACCGAAATTAAACTAAATTAATTGTGTCTAACACTTTAGTAGAGGAAAAAGGAGAGACATAAAAGTCACTAAAGTCTTAAAGTTGTCTTTAGTCGTCATATTAATAACAATAACATTTATAATAACAATACTAGTAGTACTAAATTTGCTTATATGCAAGCGCTTAATTAAGGTAACAGTTTTTTTGTTTTTTGCCTATATCTCGAAAACAGTTACTCCTATCAATTTTTACTTTTTCACCCAAATTAAAGGTGATAAAATTTCCTACAAAATAGTTATTTGCATTTTTCATGTAGAACTAACCATAAGCGAGATATAAGTTTGAAAATAATTATTAATTAAAAAAAAGTGTTTTAACAGAAAATGTCTTGTGATTTAAAATACACTTAATTTGTTGGGTCCAATACTTTATTAGAAGAAAAAGGAGGTGACATAAAAGTCACTGAAGTCTTCAGAGTCGTTTTTAAATGCTGCATTTTTGACTTCGTCTCAAACATTGAAAACTGAATTACATTTTTGTTCAGTAACAGTTACAGTTTTCTTATTGGTTTTTTGCTTATATCTCGAAAACAGTTACTTCTATCAAATTTTATCTTACTTTCAAAATTAAAGCTGATAAAATTTCCAACAAAATAGTTATTTACATTTTTCTTGTAGGACCAAGCATAAACGAGTTATAGAGTTAGATATAAATAATATTTAACAAAAATTTGCTTTAAAATAAAATGCTTGAAAAACCGGAATTAAACTAAATTAATTGTGTCTAACACTTTAGTAGAGGAAAAAGGAGAAGACATAAAAGTCACTAAATGTTTCAGAGTCGTCTTTAGTCGTCATATTAATAACAATAACATTAATAATAATAATACTAATAGTACTAAATTTGCTTATATGCAAACGCTTAATTAACGTAACATTTTTTTGGTTTCTTGCTTATATCTCGAAAACAGTTACTCCTATCAATTTTCATCTTTTTTTCAAAATTAAAGCTGATAAAATTTCCTACAAAATAGTTATTTGCATTTTTTTGTAGGACCAACCATAAGCGAGTTATAGAGTTGGATATAAATAATATTTAACAAAAATTTGCTTTAAAATAAAATGTTTGAAAAACCGAAATTAAACTAAATTAATTGAGTCTAACACTTTAGTAGAGGAAAAAGAAAAAGACATAAAAGTCACTAAAGGTTTCAGAGTTGTCTTTAGTTGTCATATTAATAACAATAACATTAATAATAATAATACTAATAGTACTAAATTTGCTTATATGCAAACGCTTAATTAAGGTAACAGTGTTTTGGTTTCTTGCTTATATCTCGAAAACAGTTACTCCTATCAATTTTTATCTTTTTACTAAAATTCAAGCTGATAAAATTTCCTACAAAATAGTTATTTGCATTTTTCATGTAGGACTAACCATAAGCGAGATATATGATTGAAAATAATTAATATTTAAAAAAAAAGTGCTTTAACAGAAAATGTCTTGTGATTTAAAATACACTTAATTTATTGGGTCCAATACTTTATTAGAAGAAAAAGGAAGTGACATAAAAGTCACTGAAGTCTTCAGAGTCGTTTTTAAATGCTGCAGTTTCGTCTTCGTCTCAAACATTGAAAACTGAATTACATTTTTGTTCAGTAACAGTCACAGTTTTCTTATTGGTTTTTTGCTTATATCTCGAAAACAGTTACTCCTATCAATTTTTATCTTTCTATCAAAATTAAAGCTGATAAAATTTCCTACAAAATAATTATTTGCATTTTTCTTGTAGGACCAACCATAAGCGAGTTATAGAGTTGGATATAAATAATATTTAACAAAAATTTGCTTTAAAATAAAATGTTTGAAAAACTGAAATTAAACTAATTTAATTGTGTCTAACACTTTAGTAGAGGAAAAAGAAGAAGACATAAAAGTCACTAAAGATTTCAAAGTTGTCTTTAATCGTCATATTAATAACAATAACATTAATAATAATAATACTAATAGTACTAAATTTGCTTATATGCAAACGCTTAATTAAGGTAACAGTGTTTTGGTTTCTTGCTCATATCTCGAAAACAGTTACTCCTATCAATTTTTATCTTTTTACTAAAATTCAAGCTGATAAAATTTCCTACAAAATAGTTATTTGCATTTTTTATGTAGGACTAACCATAAGCGAGATATAAGATTGAAAATAATTAATATTTAAAAAAGAAGTGCTTTAACAGAAAATGTCTTGTGATTTAAAATACACTTAATTTATTAGGTCCAATATTTTATTAAAAAAAAAAGGGGGTGACATATAAGTCACTGAAGTCTTCAGAGTCGATTTTAATGCTGCATTTTCGTCTTCGTCTCAAACATTGAAAACTGAATTACATTTTTGTTCTCAAACGGTAACAGTTTTTACTTTGGTTTTTTGCTTATATCTCGAAAACAGTTACTCCTATCAATTTTTATCTTTTTTTCAAAATTAAAGCTGATAACATTTCCTACAAAATAGTTATTTGCATTTTTCTTGTAGGACCAACCATAAGCGAGTTATAAAGTTGGATATAAATAATATTTAACAAAAACTTGCTTAAAAATAAAATGTTTGAAATACTGAAATTAAACTAAATTAATTGTGTCTAACACTTTAGTAGAGAAAAAAGAAAAAGACATAAAAGTCACCAAAGTCTTCAGAATCGTTTTTAGTCGTCATATTAATAACAATAACATTAATAATAATAATACTAATAGTACTAAATCTGCTTATATGCAAGCGCTTTATTAAGGTAACAGTTTTTTGTTTCTTGCTTATATCTCGAAAACAGTTACTCCTATAAATTTTTGTCTTTCTTTCAAAATTAAAGCTGATAAAATATTCTACAAAATAGTTATTTGCATTTTTCTTGTAGGACCAACCATAAGCGAGTTATAGAGTTGGATATAAATAATATTTAACAAAAATTTGCTTTAAAATAAAATGTTTGAAAAACTGAAATTAAACTAATTTAACTGTGTCTAACACTTTAGTAGAGAAAAAAGGAAAAGACATAAAAGTCACTAAAGGTTTCAGAGTTGTCTTTAGTTGTCATATTAATAACAATAACATTAATAATAATAATACTAATAGTACTAAATTTGCTTATATGCAAACGCTTAATTAAGGTAACAGTGTTTTGGTTTCTTGCTTATATCTCGAAAACAGTTACTCCTATCAATTTTTATCTTTTTACTAAAATTCAAGCTGATAAAATTTCCTACAAAATAGTTATTTGCATTTTTCATGTAGGACTAACCATAAGCGAGATATATGATTGAAAATAATTAATATTTAAAAAAAAAGTGCTTTAACAGAAAATGCCTTGTGATTTAAAATACACTTAATTTATTTTGTCCAATACTTTATTAGAAAAAAAAGGAAGTGACATAAAAGTCACTGAAGTCTTCAGAGTCGTTTTTAAATGCTGCAGTTTCGTCTTCGTCTCAAACATTGAAAACCGAATTACATTTTTGTTCAGTAACAGTCACAGTTTTCTTGTTGGTTTTTTGCTTATATCTCGAAAACAGTTACTCCAATCAATTTTTATCTTTCTTTCAAAATTAAAGCTGATAACATTTCCTACAAAATAGTTATTTGCATTTTTCTTGTAGGACCAACCATAAGCGAGTTATAAAGTTGGATATAAATAATATTTAACAAAAACTTGCTTAAAAATAAAATGTTTGAAATACTGAAACTAAACTAAATTAATTGTGTCTAACACTTTAGTAGAGAAAAAAGAAAAAGACATAAAAGTCACCAAAGTCTTCAAAATCGTTTTTAGTCGTCATATTAATAACAATAACATTAATAATAATAATACTAATAGTACTAAATCTGCTTATATGCAAGCGCTTTATTAAGGTAACAGTTTTTTGGTTTCTTGCTTATATCTCGAAAACAGTTACTCCTATGAATTTTTGTCTTTCTTTCAAAATTAAAGCTGATAAAATATTCTACAAAATAGTTATTTGCATTTTTCTTGTAGGACCAACCATAAGCGAGTTATAGAGTTGGATATAAATAATATATAACAAAAATTTGCTTTAAAATAAAATGTTTGAAAAACTGAAATTAAACTAATTTAATTGTGTCTAACACTTTAGTAGAGGAAAAAGGAAAAGACATAAAAGTCACTAAAGGTTTCAGAGTTGTCTTTAGTTGTCATATTAATAACAATAACATTAATAATAATAATACTAATAGTACTAAATTTGCTTATATGCAAACGCTCAATTAAGGTAACAGTGTTTTGGTTTCTTGCTTATATCTCGAAAACAGTTACTCCTATCAATTTTTATCTTTTTACTAAAATTCAAGCTGATAAAATTTCCTACAAAATAGTTATTTGCATTTTTCATGTAGGACTAACCATAAGCGAGATATAAGTTTGAAAATAATTAATATTTAAAAAAAAGTGCTTTAACAGAAAATGTCTTGTGATTTAAAATACACTTAATTTATTAGGTCCAATACTTTATTAGAAAAAAAAGGGGGTGACATATAAGTCACTGAAGTCTTCAGAGTCGATTGTAAATGCTGCATTTTCGTCTTCGTCTCAAACATTGAAAACTGAATTACATTTTTGTTCTGAAACGGTAACAGTTTTCACTTTGGTTTTTTGCTTATATCTCGAAAACAATTACTCCTATCAGTTTTTATTTTTTTTTCAAAATAAAGCTGATAAAATTTTCTACAAAATAGTTATTTGCATTTTTCTTGTAGGACCAACCATAAGCGAGTTATAAAGTTGGATATAAATAATATTTAACAAAAACTTGCTTAAAAATTAAATGTTTGAAATACTGAAATTAAACTAAATTAATTGTGTCTAACACTTTAGTAGAGAAAAAAAAAAGACATAAAAGTCACCAAAGTCTTCAGAATCGTTTTTAGTCGTCATATTAATAACAATAACATTAATAATAATAATACTAATAGTACTAAATTTGCTTACATGCAAACGCTTAATTCAGGTAACAATTTTTTGGTTTCTTGCTTATATCTCGAAAACAGTTACTCCTATCAATTTTTATCTTTTTACTAAAATTAAAGCTGATAAAATTTCCTACAAAATAGTTAATTGCATTTTTAATGTAGGACTAACCATAAGCGAGATATAAGTTTGAAAATAATTAAAATTTAAAAAAAAGTGCTTCAACAGAAAATGTCTTGTGATTTAAAATACACTTAATTTATTGGGTCCAATACTTTATTAGAAGAAAAAAGAGGTGACAGAAAGGTCACTGAAGTCTTTAGAGTCGTTTGTAAATGCTGCATTTTCGTCTTCGTCTCAAACATTGAAAACTGAATTACATTTTTGTTCAGTAACTGTTACAGTTTTCTTATTGGTTTTTTGCTTATATCTCGAAAACAGTTACTCCTGTCAATTTTTATCTTTCTTTTAAAATTAAAGCTGATAAAGCTTCCTACAAAATAGTTATTTGCATTTTTCTTGTAGGACCAACCATAAGCGAGTTATAAGAGTTGGATATAAATAATATTTAACAAAAATTTGCTTTAAATAAAATGTTTGAAAAACCGAAATTAAACTAAATTAATTGAGTCTAACACTTTAGTAGAGAAAAAAGAAAAAGACATAAAAGTCACCAAAGTCTTCAGAATCGTTTTTAGTCGTCATATTAATAACAATAACATTAATAATAATAATACTAATAGTACTAAATCTGCTTATATGCAAGCGCTTTATTAAGGTAACAGTTTTTTGGTTTCTTGCTTATATCTCGAAAACAGTTACTCCTATCAATTTTTATCTTTTTTCAAAATTAAAGCTGATAAAATTTCCTACAAAATAGTTATTTGCATTTTTCTTGTAGGACCAACCATAAGCGAGTTATAGAGTTGGATATAAATAATATTTAACAAAAATTTGCTTTAAAATAAAATGTTTGAAAAACTGAAATTAAACTAATTTAATTGTGTCTAACACTTTAGTAGAGGAAAAAGAAGAAGACATAAAAGTCACTAAAGGTTTCAAGGTTGTCTTTAATCGTCATATTAATAACAATAACATTAATAATAATAATACTAATAGTACTAAATTTGCTTATATGCAAACGCTTAATTAAGGTAACAGTGTTTTGGTTTCTTGCTCATATCTCGAAAACAGTTACTCCTATCAATTTTTATCTTTTTACTAAAATTCAAGCTGATAAAATTTCCTACAAAATAATTATTTGCATTTTTTATGTAGGACTAACCATAAGCGAGATATAAGATTGAAAATAATTAATATTTAAAAAAGAAGTGCTTTAACAGAAAATGTCTTGTGATTTAAAATACACTTAATTTATTAGGTCCAATACTTTATTAAAAAAAAAGGGGGTGACATATAAGTCACTGAAGTCTTCAGAGTCGATTTTAAATGCTGCATTTTCGTCTTCGTCTCAAACATTGAAAACTGAATTACATTTTTGTTCTGAAACGGTAACAGTTTTTACTTTGGTTTTTTGCTTATATCTCGAAAACAGTTACTCCTATCAATTTTTATCTTTTTTTCAAAATTAAAGCTGATAACATTTCCTACAAAATAGTTATTTGCATTTTTCTTGTAGGACCAACCATAAGCGAGTTATAAAGTTGGATATAAATAATATTTAACAAAAACTTGCTTAAAAATAAAATGTTTGAAATACTGAAATTAAACTAAATTAATTGTGTCTAACACTTTAGTAGAGAAAAAAGAAAAAGACATAAAAGTCACCAAAGTCTTCAGAATCGTTTTTAGTCGTCATATTAATAACAATAACATTAATAATAATAATACTAATAGTACTAAATCTGCTTATATGCAAGCGCTTTATTAAGGTAACAGTTTTTTGGTTTCTTGCTTATATCTCGAAAACAGTTACTCCTATGAATTTTTGTCTTTTTTTCAAAATTAAAGCTGATAAAATTTCCTACAAAATAGTTATTTGCATTTTTCTTGTAGGACCAACCATAAACGAGTTATAGAGTTGGATATAAATAATATTTAACAAAAATTTGCTTTAAAATAAAATGTTTGAAAAACTGAAATTAAACTAATTTAATTGTGTCTAACACTTTAGTAGAGGAAAAAGGAAAAGACATAAAAAACACTAAAGGTTTCAGAGTTGTCTTTAGTTGTCATATTAATAACAATAACATTAATAATAATAATACTAATAGTACTAAATTTGCTTATATGCAAACGCTTAATTAAGGTAACAGTGTTTTGGTTTCTTGCTTATATCTCGAAAACAGTTAGTCCTATCAATTTTTATCTTTTTACTAAAATTCAAGCTGATAAAATTTCCTACAAAATAGTTATTTGCATTTTTCATGTAGGACTAACCATAAGCGAGATATATGATTGAAAATAATTAATATTTAAAAAAAAAGTGCTTTAACAGAAAATGTCTTGTGATTTAAAATACACTTAATTTATTGGGTCCAATACTTTATTAGAAGAAAAAGGAAGTGACATAAAAGTCACTGAAATCTTCAGAGTCGTTTTTAAATGCTGCAGTTTCGTCTTCGTCTCAAACATTGAAAACTGAATTACATTTTTGTTCAGTAACAGTCACAGTTTTCTTATTGGTTTTTTGCTTATATCTCGAAAACAGTTACTCCTATCAATTTTTATCTTTCTGTCAAAATTAAAGCTGATAAAATTTCCTACAAAATAGTTATTTGCATTTTTCTTGTAGGACCAACCATAAGCGAGTTATAGAGTTGGATATAAATAATATTTAACAAAAATTTGCTTTAAAATAAAATGTTTGAAAAACTGAAATTAAACTAATTTAATTGTGTCTAACACTTTAGTAGAGGAAAAAGAAGAAGACATAAAAGTCACTAAAGGTTTCAAAGTTGTCTTTAATCGTCATATTAATAACAATAACATTAATAATAATAATACTAATTGTACTAAATTTGCTTATATGCAAACGCTTAATTAAGGTAACAGTGTTTTGGTTTCTTGCTCATATCTCGAAAACAGTTACTCCTATCAATTTATATTTTTTTACTAAAATTCAAGCTGATAAAATTTCCTACAAAACAGTTATTTGCATTTTTTATGTAGGACTAACCATAAGCGAGATATAAGATTGAAAATAATTAATATTTAAAAAAGAAGTGCTTTAACAGAAAATGTCTTGTGATTTAAAATACACTTAATTTATTAGATCCAATACTTTATTAAAAAAAAAAGGGGGTGACATATAAGTCACTGAAGTCTTCAGAGTCGATTTTAAATGCTGCATTTTCGTCTTCGTCTCAAACATTGAAAACTGAATTACATTTTTGTTCTGAAACGGTAACAGTTTTTACTTTGGTTTTTTGCTTATATCTCGAAAACAGTTACTCCTATCAATTTTTATCTTTCTTTCAAAATTAAAGCTGATAACATTTCCTACAAAATAGTTATTTGCATTTTTCTTGTAGGACCAACCATAAGCGAGTTATAAAGTTGGATATAAATAATATTTAACAAAAACTTGCTTAAAAATAAAATGTTTGAAATACTGAAATTAAACTAAATTAATTGTGTCTAACACTTTAGTAGAGAAAAAAGAAAAAGACATAAAAGTCATCAAAGTCTTCAGAATCGTTTTTAGTCGTCATATTAATAACAATAACATTAATAATAATAATACTAATAGTACTAAATCTGCTTATATGCAAGCGCTTTATTAAGGTAACAGTTTTTTGGTTTCTTGCTTATATCTCGAAAACAGTTACTCCTATGAATTTTTGTCTTTCTTTCAAAATTAAAGCTGATAAAATATTCTACAAAATAGTTATTTGCATTTTTTTTGTAGGACCAACCATAAGCGAGTTATAGAGTTGGATATAAATAATATTTAACAAAAATTTGCTTTAAAATAAAATGTTTGAAAAACTGAAATTAAACTAATTTAACTGTGTCTAACACTTTAGTAGAGGAAAAAGAAGAAGACATAAAAGTCACTAAAGGTTTCAAAGTTGTCTTTAATCGTCATATTAATAACAATAACATTAATAATAATAATACTAATAGTACTAAATTTGCTTATATACAAACGCTTAATTAAGGTAACAGTGTTTTGGTTTCTTGCTCATATCTCGAAAACAGTTACTCCTATCAACTTTTATCTTTTTATTAAAATTCAAGCTGATAAAATTTCCTACAAAATAATTATTTGCATTTTTTATGTAGGACTAACCATAAGCGAGATATAAGATTGAAAATAATTAATATTTAAAAAAGAAGTGCTTTAACAGAAAATGTCTTGTGATTTAAAATACACTTAATTTATTAGGTCCAATACTTTATTAGAAAAAAAGGGGGTGACATATAAGTCACTGAAGTCTTCAGAGTCGATTTTAAATGCTGCATTTTCGTCTTCGTCTCAAACATTGAAAACTGAATTACATTTTTGTTCTGAAACGGTAACAGTTTTTACTTTGGTTTTTTGCTTATATCTCGAAAACAGTTACTCCTATCAATTTTTAACTTTCTTTCAAAATTAAAGCTGATAACATTTCCTACAAAATAGTTATTTGCATTTTTCTTGTAGGACCAACCATAAGCGAGTTATAAAGTTGGATATAAATAATATTTAACAAAAACTTGCTTAAAAATAAAATGTTTGAAATACTGAAATTAAACTAAATTAATTGTGTCTAACACTTTAGTAGAAAAAAAAGAAAAGGACATAAAAGTCACCAAAGTCTTCAGAATCGTTTTTAGTCGTCATATTAATAACAATAACATTAATAATAATAATACTAATAGTACTAAATCTGCTTATATGCAAGCGCTTTATTAAGGTAACAGTTTTTTGGTTTCTTGCTTATATCTCGAAAACAGTTACTCCTATAAATTTTTGTCTTTCTTTCAAAATTAAAGCTGATAAAATATTCTACAGAATAGTTATTTGCATTTTTCTTGTAGGACCAACCATAAGCGAGTTATAGAGTTGGATATAAATAATATTTAACAAAAATTTGCTTTAAAATAAAATGTTTGAAAAACTGAAATTAAACTAATTTAATTGTGTCTAACACTTTAGTAGAGGAAAAAGAAGAAGACATAAAAGTCACTAAAGGTTTCAAAGTTGTCTTTAATCGTCATATTAATAACAATAACATTAATAATAATAATACTAATAGTACTAAATTTGCTTATATGCAAACGCTTAATTAAGGTAACAGTGTTTTGGTTTCTTGCTCATATCTCGAAAACAGTTACTCCTATCAATTTTTATCTTTTTACTAAAATTCAAGCTGATAAAATTTCCTACAAAATAGTTATTTGCATTTTTTATGTAGGACTAACCATAAGCGAGATATAAGATTGAAAATAATTAATATTTAAAAAAGAAGTGCTTTAACAGAAAATGTCTTGTGATTTAAAATACACTTAATTTATTAGGTCCAATACTTTATTAGAAAAAAAAGGGGGTGACATATAAGTCACTGAAGTCTTCAGAGTCGATTTTAAATGCTGCATTTTCGTCTTCGTCTCAAACATTGAAAACTGAATTACATTTTTGTTCTGAAACGGTAACAGTTTTTACTTTGGTTTTTTGCTTATATCTCGAAAACAGTTACTCCTATCAATTTTTATCTTTCTTTCAAAATTAAAGCTGATAACATTTCCTACAAAATAGTTATTTGCATTTTTTTTGTAGGACCAACCATAAGCGAGTTATAAAGTTGGATATAAATTATATTTAACAAAAACTTGCTTAAAAATAAAATGTTTGAAATACTGAAATTAAACTAAATTAATTGTGTCTAACACTTTAGTAGAGAAAAAAGAAAAAGACATAAAAGTTACCAAAGTCTTCAGAATCGTTTTTAGTCGTCATATTAATAACAATAACATTAATAATAATAATACTAACAGTACTAAATCTGCTTATATGCAAGCGCTTTATTAAGGTAACAGTTTTTTGGTTTCTTGCTTATATCTCGAAAACAGTTACTCCTATCAATTTTTATCTTTCTTTCAAAATTAAAGCTGATAACATTTCCTACAAAATAGTTATTTGCATTTTTCTTGTAGGACCAACCATAAGCGAGTTATAAAGTTGGATATAAATAATATTTAACAAAAACTTGCTTAAAAATAAAATGTTTGAAATACTGAAATTAAACTAAATTAATTGTGTCTAACACTTTAGTAGAGAAAAAAGAAAAGGACATAAAAGTCACCAAAGTCTTCAGAATCGTTTTTAGTCGTCATATTAATAACAATAACATTAATAATAATAATACTAATAGTACTAAATCTGCTTATATGCAAGCGCTTTATTAAGGTAACAGTTTTTTGGTTTCTTGCTTATATCTCGAAAACAGTTACTCCTATAAATTTTTGTCTTTCCTTCAAAATTAAAGCTGATAAAATATTCTACAGAATAGTTATTTGCATTTTTCTTGTAGGACCAACCATAAGCGAGTTATAGAGTTGGATATAAATAATATTTAACAAAAATTTGCTTTAAAATAAAATGTTTGAAAAACTGAAATTAAACTAATTTAACTGTGTCTAACACTTTAGTAGAGAAAAAAGGAAAAGACATAAAAGTCACTAAAGGTTTCAGAGTTGTCTTTAGTTGTCATATTAATAACAATAACATTAATAATAATAATACTAATAGTACTAAATTTGCTTATATGCAAACGCTTAATTAAGGTAACAGTGTTTTGGTTTCTTGCTTATATCTCGAAAACAGTTACTCCTATCAATTTTTATCTTTTTACTAAAATTCAAGCTGATAAAATTTCCTACAAAATGGTTATTTGCATTTTTCATGTAGGACTAACCATAAGCGAGATATATGATTGAAAATAATTAATATTTAAAAAAAAAGTGCTTTAACAGAAAATGTGTTGTGATTTAAAATACACTTAATTTATTGGGTCCAATACTTTATTAGAAGAAAAAGGAAGTGACATAAAAGTCACTGAAGTCTTCAGAGTCGTTTTTAAATGCTGCAGTTTCGTCTTCGTCTCAAACATTGAAAACCGAATTACATTTTTGTTCAGTAACAGTCACAGTTTTCTTATTGGTTTTTTGCTTATATCTCGAAAACAGTTACTCCTATCAATTTTTATCTTTCCTTCAAAATTAAAGCTGATAAAATTTCCTACAAAATAATTATTTGCATTTTTCTTGTAGGACCAACCATAAGCGAGTTATAGAGTTGGATATAAATAATATTTAACAAAAATTTGCTTTAAAATAAAATGTTTGAAAAACTGAAATTAAACTAATTTAATTGTGTCTAACACTTTAGTAGAGGAAAAAGAAGAAGACATAAAAGTCACTAAAGGTTTCAAAGTTGTCTTTAATCGTCATATTAATAACAATAACATTAATAATAATAATACTAATAGTACTAAATTTGCTTATATGCAAACGCTTAATTAAGGTAACAGTGTTTTGGTTTCTTGCTCATATCTCGAAAACAGTTACTCCTATCAATTTTTATCTTTTTACTAAAATTCAAGCTGATAAAATTTCCTACAAAATAGTTATTTGCATTTTTTATGTAGGACTAACCATAAGCGAGATATAAGATTGAAAATAATTAATATTTAAAAAAGAAGTGCTTTAACAGAAAATGTCTTGTGATTTAAAATACACTTAATTTATTAGGTCCAATACTTTATTAGAAAAAAAAGGGGGTGACATATAAGTCACTGAAGTCTTCAGAGTCGATTTTAAATGCTGCATTTTCGTCTTCGTCTCAAACATTGAAAACTGAATTACATTTTTGTTCTGAAACGGTAACAGTTTTTACTTTGGTTTTTTGCTTATATCTCGAAAACAGTTACTCCTATCAATTTTTATCTTTCTTTCAAAATTAAAGCTGATAACATTTCCTACAAAATAGTTATTTGCATTTTTTTTGTAGGACCAACCATAAGCGAGTTATAAAGTTGGATATAAATAATATTTAACAAAAACTTGCTTAAAAATAAAATGTTTGAAATACTGAAATTAAACTAAATTAATTGTGTCTAACACTTTAGTAGAGAAAAAAGAAAAAGACATAAAAGTCACCAAAGTCTTCAGAATCGTTTTTAGTCGTCATATTAATAACAATAACATTAATAATAATAATACTAACAGTACTAAATCTGCTTATATGCAAGCGCTTTATTAAGGTAACAGTTTTTTGGTTTCTTGCTTATATCTCGAAAACAGTTACTCCTATGAATTTTTGTCTTTCTTTCAAAATTAAAGCTGATAAAATATTCTACAAAATAGTTATTTGCATTTTTCTTGTAGGACCAACCATAAGCGAGTTATAGAGTTGGATATTAATAATATATAACAAAATGTTGCTTTAAAATAAAATGTTTGAAAAACTGAAATTAAACTAATTTAACTGT
Organism: Tribolium castaneum; assembly: GCF_031307605.1. Taxonomy (NCBI): domain Eukaryota; kingdom Metazoa; phylum Arthropoda; class Insecta; order Coleoptera; family Tenebrionidae; genus Tribolium; species Tribolium castaneum. The sequence continues at coordinate 15,640,153 of NC_087402.1, forward strand.
GTCTAACACTTTAGTAGAGAAAAAAGGAAAAGACATAAAAGTCACTAAAGGTTTCAGAGTTGTCTTTAGTTGTCATATTAATAACAATAACATTAATAATAATAATACTAATAGTACTAAATTTGCTTATATGCAAACGCTTAATTAAGGTAACAGTGTTTTGGTTTCTTGCTTATATCTCGAAAACAGTTACTCCTATCAATTTTTATCTTTTTACTAAAATTCAAGCTGATAAAATTTCCTACAAAATGGTTATTTGCATTTTTCATGTAGGACTAACCATAAGCGAGATATATGATTGAAAATAATTAATATTTAAAAAAAAAGTGCTTTAACAGAAAATGTGTTGTGATTTAAAATACACTTAATTTATTGGGTCCAATACTTTATTAGAAGAAAAAGGAAGTGACATAAAAGTCACTGAAGTCTTCAGAGTCGTTTTTAAATGCTGCAGTTTCGTCTTCGTCTCAAACATTGAAAACCGAATTACATTTTTGTTCAGTAACAGTCACAGTTTTCTTATTGGTTTTTTGCTTATATCTCGAAAACAGTTACTCCTATCAATTTTTATCTTTCCTTCAAAATTAAAGCTGATAAAATTTCCTACAAAATAATTATTTGCATTTTTCTTGTAGGACCAACCATAAGCGAGTTATAGAGTTGGATATAAATAATATTTAACAAAAATTTGCTTTAAAATAAAATGTTTGAAAAACTGAAATTAAACTAATTTAATTGTGTCTAACACTTTAGTAGAGGAAAAAGAAGAAGACATAAAAGTCACTAAAGGTTTCAAAGTTGTCTTTAATCGTCATATTAATAACAATAACATTAATAATAATAATACTAATAGTACTAAATTTGCTTATATGCAAACGCTTAATTAAGGTAACAGTGTTTTGGTTTCTTGCTCATATCTCGAAAACAGTTACTCCTATCAATTTTTATCTTTTTACTAAAATTCAAGCTGATAAAATTTCCTACAAAATAGTTATTTGCATTTTTTATGTAGGACTAACCATAAGCGAGATATAAGATTGAAAATAATTAATATTTAAAAAAGAAGTGCTTTAACAGAAAATGTCTTGTGATTTAAAATACACTTAATTTATTAGGTCCAATACTTTATTAGAAAAAAAAGGGGGTGACATATAAGTCACTGAAGTCTTCAGAGTCGATTTTAAATGCTGCATTTTCGTCTTCGTCTCAAACATTGAAAACTGAATTACATTTTTGTTCTGAAACGGTAACAGTTTTTACTTTGGTTTTTTGCTTATATCTCGAAAACAGTTACTCCTATCAATTTTTATCTTTCTTTCAAAATTAAAGCTGATAACATTTCCTACAAAATAGTTATTTGCATTTTTTTTGTAGGACCAACCATAAGCGAGTTATAAAGTTGGATATAAATAATATTTAACAAAAACTTGCTTAAAAATAAAATGTTTGAAATACTGAAATTAAACTAAATTAATTGTGTCTAACACTTTAGTAGAGAAAAAAGAAAAAGACATAAAAGTCACCAAAGTCTTCAGAATCGTTTTTAGTCGTCATATTAATAACAATAACATTAATAATAATAATACTAACAGTACTAAATCTGCTTATATGCAAGCGCTTTATTAAGGTAACAGTTTTTTGGTTTCTTGCTTATATCTCGAAAACAGTTACTCCTATGAATTTTTGTCTTTCTTTCAAAATTAAAGCTGATAAAATATTCTACAAAATAGTTATTTGCATTTTTCTTGTAGGACCAACCATAAGCGAGTTATAGAGTTGGATATTAATAATATATAACAAAATGTTGCTTTAAAATTTTTATCTTTCTGTCAAAATTAAAGCTGATAAAATTTCCTACAAAATAGTTATTTGCATTTTTCTTGTAGGACCAACCATAAGCGAGTTATAGAGTTGGATATAAATAATATTTGACAAAAATTTGCTTTAAAATAAAATGTTTGAAAAACCGAAATTAAACTAAATTAATTGAGTCTAACACTTTAGTAGAGGAAAAAGAAAAAGACATAAAAGTCACTAAAGGTTTCAGAGTTGTCTTTAGTTGTCATATTAATAACAATAACATTAATAATAATAATACTAATAGTACTAAATTTTGTTCTGAAACGGTAACAGTTTTTACTTTGGTTTTTTGCTTATATCTCGAAAACAGTTACACCTATCAATTTTTATCTTTCTTTCAAAATTAAAGCTGATAACATTTTCTACAAAATAGTTATTTGCATTTTTCTTGTAAGACCAACCATAAGCGAGTTATAAAGTTGGATATAAATAATATTTAACAAAAACTTGCTTAAAAATAAAATGTTTGAAATACTGAAATTAAACTAAATTAATTGTGTCTAACACTTTAGTAGAGAAAAAAGAAAAAGACATAAAAGTCACCAAAGTCTTCAGAATCGTTTTTAGTCGTCATATTAATAACAATAACATTAATAATAATAATACAATAGTACTAAATCTGCTTATATGCAAGCGCTTTATTAAGGTAACAGTTTTTTGGTTTCTTGCTTATATCTCGAAAACAGTTACTCCTATGAATTTTTGTCTTTCTTTCAAAATTAAAGCTGATAAAATATTCTACAAAATAGTTATTTGCATTTTTCTTGTAGGACCAACCATAAGCGAGTTATAGAGTTGGATATAAATAATATTTAACAAAAATTTGCTTTAAAATAAAATGTTTGAAAAACGGAAATTAAACTAATATAACTGTGTCTAACACTTTAGTAGAGAAAAAAGGAAAAGACATAAAAGTCACTAAAGGTTTCAGAGTTGTCTTTAGTTGTCATATTAATAACAATAACATTAATAATAATAATACTAATAGTACTAAATTTGCTTATATGCAAACGCTTAATTAAGGTAACAGTGTTTTGGTTTCTTGCTTATATCTCGAAAACAGTTACTCCTATCAATTTTTATCTTTTTACTAAAATTCAAGCTGATAAAATTTCCTACAAAATAGTTATTTGCATTTTTCATGTAGGACTAACCATAAGCGAGATATATGATTGAAAATAATTAATATTTAAAAAAAAAGTGCTTTAACAGAAAATGTCTTGTGATTTAAAATACACTTAATTTATTGGGTCCAATACTTTATTAGAAGAAAAAGGAAGTGACATAAAAGTCACTGAAGTCTTCAGAGTCGTTTTTAAATGCTGCAGTTTCGTCTTCGTCTCAAACATTGAAAACCGAATTACATTTTTGTTCAGTAACAGTCACAGTTTTCATATTGGTTTTTTGCTTATATCTCGAAAACAGTTACTCCTATCAATTTTTATCATTTTTTCAAAATTAAAGCTGATAAAATTTCCTACAAAATAGTTATTTGCATTTTTCTTGTAGGACCAACCATAAGCGAGTTATAGAGTTGGATATAAATAATATTTAACAAAAATTTGCTTTAAAATAAAATGTTTGAAAAACTGAAATTAAACTAATTTAATTGTGTCTAACACTTTAGTAGAGGAAAAAGAAGAAGACATAAAAGTCACTAAAGGTTTCAAAGTTGTCTTTAATCGTCATATTAATAACAATAACATTAATAATAATAATACTAATAGTACTAAATTTGCTTATATGCAAACGCTTAATTAAGGTAACAGTGTTTTGGTTTCTTGCTCATATCTCGAAAACAGTTACTCCTATCAATTCTTATCTTTTTACTAAAATTCAAGCTGATAAAATTTCCTACAAAATAGTTATTTGCATTTTTTATGTAGGACTAACCATAAGCGAGATATAAGATTGAAAATAATTAATATTTAAAAAAGAAGTGCTTTAACAGAAAATGTCTTGTGATTTAAAATACACTTAATTTATTAGGTATAATACTTTATTAAAAAAAAAAGGGGGTGACATATAAGTCACTGAAGTCTTCAGAGTCGATTTTAAATGCTGCATTTTCGTCTTCGTCTCAAACATTGAAAACTGAATTACATTTTTGTTCTGAAACGGTAACAGTTTTTACTTTGGTTATTTGCTTATATCTCGAAAACAGTTACTCCTATCAATTTTTATCTTTCTTTCAAAATTAAAGCTGATAACATTTCCTACAAAATAGTTATTTGCATTTTTCTTGTAGGACCAATCATAAGCGAGTTATAAAGTTGGATATAAATAATATTTAACAAAAACTTGCTTAAAAATAAAATGTTTGAAATACTGAAATTAAACTAAATTAATTGTGTCTAACACTTTAGTAGAGAAAAAAGAAAAAGACATAAAAGTCACCATAGTCTTCAAAATCGTTTTTAGTCGTCATATTAATAACAATAACATTAATAATAATAATACTAATAGTACTAAATCTGCTTATATGCAAGCGCTTTATTAAGGTAACAGTTTTTTGGTATCTTGCTTATATCTCGAAAACAGTTACTTCTATGAATTTTTGTCTTTCTTTCAAAATTAAAGCTGATAAAATATTCTACAAAATAGTTATTTGCATTTTTCTTGTAGGACCAACCATAAGCGAGTATAGAGTTGGATATAAATAATATTTACCAAAAATTTGCTTCAAAATAAAATGTTTGAAAAACTGAAATTAAACTAATTTAACTGTGTCTAACACTTTAGTAGAGAAAAAAGGAAAAGACATAAAAGTCACTAAAGGTTTCAGAGTTGTTTTTAGTTGTCATATTAATAACAATAACATTAATAATAATAATAATACTAATAGTACTAAATTTGCTTATATGCAAACGCTTAATTAAGGTAACATTGTTTTGGTTTCTTGCTTATATCTCGAAAACAGTTACTTCTATCAATTTTTATCTTTTTACTAAAATTCAAGCTGATAAAATTTCCTACAAAATAGTTATTTGCATTTTTCATGTAGGACTAACCATAAGCGAGATATATGATTGAAAATAATTAATATTTAAAAAAAAAGTGCTTTAACAGAAAATGTCTTGTGATTTAAAATACACTTAATTTATTGGGTCCAATACTTTATTAGAAGAAAAAGGAAGTGACATAAAAGTCACTGAAGTCTTCAGAGTCGTTTTTAAATGCTGCAGTTTCGTCTTCGTCTCAAACATTGAAAACCGAATTACATTTTTGTTCAGTAACAGTCACAGTTTTCTTACTGGTTTTTTGCTTATATCTCGAAAACAGTTACTCCTATCAATTTTTATCTTTTTTTCAAAATTAAAGCTGATAAAATTTTCTACAAAATAGTTATTTGCATTTTTCTTGTAGGACCAACCATAAGCGAGTTATAGAGTTGGATATAAATAATATTTAACAAAAATTTGCTTTAAAATAAGATGTTTGAAAAACTGAAATTAAACTAATTTATTTGTGTCTAACACTTTAGTAGAGGAAAAAGAAGAAGACAAGAAAGACAAAAATTTATAGGAGTAACTGTTTTCGAGATATAAGCAAGAAACCAAAAAACTGTTACCTTAATAAGGCGCTTGCATATAAGCAGATTTAGTACTATTAGTATTATTATTATTAATGTTATTGTTATTAATATGACGACTAAAAACGATTTTGAAGACTTTGGTGACTTTTATGTCTTTTTCTTTTTTCTCTACTAAAGTGTTAGACACAATTAATTTAGTTTAATTTCAGTATTTCAAACATTTTATTTTTAAGCAAGTTTTTGTTAAATATTATTTATATCCAACTTTATAACTCGCTTATGGTTGGTCCTACAAGAAAAATGCAAATAACTATTTTGTAGGAAATGTTATCAGCTTTAATTTTGAAAGAAAGATAAAAATTGATAGGAGTAACTGTTTTCGAGATATAAGCAAAAAACCAAAGTAAAAACTGTTACCGTTTCAGAACAAAAATGTAATTCAGTATTCAATGTTTGAGACGAAGACGAAAATGCAGCATTTAAAATCGACTCTGAAAACTTCAGTGACTTATATGTCACTCCCTTTTTTTTCTAATAAAGCATTGGACCTAATAAATTAAGTGTATTTTAAATCACAAGACATTTTCTGTTAAAGCACTTCTTTTTTAAATATTAATTATTTTCAATCTTATATCTCGCTTATGGTTAGTCCTACATAAAAAATGCAAATAACTATTTTGTAGGAAATTTTATCAGCTTGAATTTTAGTAAAAAGATAAAAATTGATAGGAGTAACTGTTTTCGAGATATGAGCAAGAAACCAAACCACTGTTACCTTAATTAAGCGTTTGCATATAAGCAAATTTAGTACTATTAGTATTATTATTATTAATGTTATTGTTATTAATATGACGATTAAAGACAACTTTGAAACCTTTAGTGACTTTTTTTCTTGCTTATTTCTCGAAAACAGTTACTCCTATCAATTTTAATCTTTTTACTAAAATTAAAGCTGATAAAATTTCCTACAAAATAGTTATTTGCATTTTTCTTGTAGGACCAACCATAAGCGAGTTATAGAGATGGATATAAATAATATTTAACAAAAATTTGCTTTAAAATACAATGTTTGAAATACTGAAATTAAACTAAATTAATTGTGTCTAACACTTTAGTAGAGGAAAAAGAAAAAGACATAAAAGTCACTAAAGGTTTCAGAGTCGTTTTTAGTCGTCATATTAATAACAATAACATTAATAATAATAATACTAATAGTACTAAATTTGCTTATATGCAAACGCTTAATTAAGGTAACAGTGTTTTGGTTTCTTGCTTATATCTCGATAACAGTTACTCCTATCAATTTTTATCTTTTTACTAAAATTAAAGCTGATAAAATTTCCTACAAAATAGTTATTTGCATTTTTTTTGTAAGACCAACCATAAGCGAGTTATAGAGTTGGAAATAAATAATCTTCAACAAAAATTTGCTTTAAAATAAAATGTTTGAAAAACCGAAATTAAACTAAATTAATTGAGTCTAACACTTTAGTATAGGAAAAAGGAGAAGACATAAAAGTCACCAAAGTCTTTAGAGTCTTTTTTAGTCGTCATTTTAATAACAATAACATTAATAATAATAATACTAATAGTACTAAATTTGCTTATATGCAAGCGCTTTATTAAGGTAACAGTTTTTTGGTTTTTTGCTTATATCTCGAAAACAGTTACTCCTATCAATTTTTATCTTTCTACTAAAATTAAAGCTGATAAAATTTCCTACAAAATAGTTATTTGCATTTTTTTTGTAGGACCAAGCATAAACGAGTTATAGAGATAGATATAAATAATATTTAACAAAAATTTGCTTTAAAATAAAATGTTTGAAATACTGAAATTAAACTAAATTAATTGTGTCTAACACTTTAGTAGAGGAAAAAGAAAAAGACATAAAAGTCACTAAAGGTTTTAGAGTCGTCTTTAGTCGTCATATTAATAACAATAACATTAATAATAATAATACTAATAGTACTAAATTTGCTTATATTCAAGCGCTTAATTAAGGTAACAGTTTCTTGCTTATATCTCGAAAACAGTTACTCCTATCAATTTTTATTTTTTACTAAAATTAAAGCTTATAAAATTTCCTACAAAATAGTTATTTGCATTTTCTATGTAGAACTAACCATAAGCGAGATATAAGTTTGTAAATAATTAATATTTAAAAAAAAATTTCTTTAACAGAAAATGTTTTGTGATTTAAAATACACTTAATTTAATGGGTCCAATACTTTATTAGAAGAAAAAAAAGGTGACATAAAAGTCACTGAAGGTTTCAGAGTCGTCTTTAGTCGTCATATTATTAACAATAACATTAATAATAATAATACTATTAGTACTAAATTAGCTTATATGCAAACGCTTAATTAAGGTAACAGTTTTTTGGTTTCTTGCTTATATCTCGAAAACAGTTACTCTTATCAATTTTTATCTTTTTTTATTTTTATATCAAATTTTTGTTAAAGATTATTTATATCCAACTCTATAACTCGCTTATAGTTGGTCCTACAAAAAAATGCAAAAAACTATTTTGTATAAAATTTTATCAGCTTTAATTTTGAAGGAAAGATAAAAATTGATAGGAGTAACTGTTTTCGAGATATAAGCAAAAAACCAAAGTGAAAACTGTAACAGTTACTAAACAAAAATGTAATTCAGTATTTAATGTTCGAGACGAAGACGAAAATGTAGCATTTACTGTCACCTCCTTTTTCTTCTAATTAAGTATTGGACCCAATAAATTAAGTGTATTTTAAATCACAAGACATTTTCTGTTAAAGTACATTTTTTTTAATTATTAATTATTTTCAAACTTATATCTTGCTTATGGTTAGTTCTACATGAAAAATGCAAATAACGATTTTGAAGGAAATTTTATCAGCTTTAATTTTGGTGAAAAGGTAAAAACTGATAGGAGTAACTGTTTTCGAGATATAAGCAAACAACAAAAAAACTGTTACCTTAATTAAGCGCTTGCATATAAGCAAATTTAGTACTAATAGTATTGTTATTATTAATGTTATTGTTATTAATATGACGACTAAAGACGATTCTGAAGAGTTTAGTGACTTTTATGTCTCCTCCTTTTTCTGTTTTCGAGATATAAGCAAGAAACCAAAAAACTGTTACCTTAATAAAGCGCTTGCATATAAGCAGATTTAGTACTATTAGTATTATTATTATTAATGTTATTGTTATTAATATGACGACTAAAAACGATTCTGAAGACTTTGGTGACTTTTATGTCTTTTTCTTTTTTCTCTACTAAAGTGTTAGACACAATTAATTTAGTTTAATTTCAGTATTTCAAACATTTTATTTTTAAGCAAGTTTTTGTTAAATATTATTTATATCCAACTTTATAACTCGCTTATGGTTGGTCCTACAAGAAAAATGCAAATAACTATTTTGTAGGAAATGTTATCAGCTTTAATTTTGAAAGAAAGATAAAAATTGATAGGAGTAACTGTTTTCGAGATATAAGCAAAAAACCAAAGTAAAAACTGTTACCGTTTCAGAACAAAAATGTAATTCAGTTAAAGACGATTCTGAAGAGTTTAGTGACTTTTATGTCTCCTCCTTTTTCCTCTACTAAAGTGTTAGACACAATTAATTTAGTTTAATTTCGGTTTTTCAAACATTCTATTTTAAAGCAAATTTTTGTTTAATATTATTTATATCCAACTCTATAACTTGCTTATGCTTGGTCCTACAAGAAAAATGTAAATAACTATTTTGGTGTTTTTGAGATATAAGCAAAAAACCAAAGTGAAAACTGTTACAGTTACTTAACAAAAATGTAATTCAGTTTTCAATGTTTGAGACTAAGACGAAAATGCAGCATTTAAAAACGACTCTGAAGACTTCAGTGACTTTTATGTCACCTCCTTTTTCTTCTAATAAAGTATTGGACTTAATAAATTAAGTGTATTTTAAATCACAAGACATTTTCTGTTAAAGCACTTTTTTTTTAAATATTAATTATTTTCAAACTTATATCTCGCTTATGGTTAGTCCTACATAAAAAATGCAAATAAATATTTTGTAGGAAATTTTATCAGCTTTAATTTTAGTAAAAAGATAACAATTGATAGGAGTAACTGTTTTTGAGATATAAGCAAGAAACTGTTACTTTAATTAACCGCTTGCATATAAGCAAATTTAGTAATATTAGTATTATTATTATTAATGTTATTGTTATTAATATGACGACTAAAAACGACTCTCAAGACTTTGGTGACTTACTCCTATCAATTTTTATCTCTCTTTCAAAATTAAAGCTGATAACATTTCCTACAAAATAGTTATTTGCATTTTTCTTGTAGGACTAACCATAAGCGAGTTATAAAGTTGGATATAAATAATATTTAACAAAAACTTGCTTAAAAATAAAATGTTTGAAATACTGAAATTAAACTAAATTAATTGTGTCTAACACTTTAGTAGAGAAAAAAGAAAAAGACATAAAAGTCACCAAAGTCTTCAGAATCGTTTTTAGTCGTCATATTAATAACAATAACATTAATAATAATAATACTAATAGTACTAAATCTGCTTATATGCAAGCGCTTTATTAAGGTAACAGTTTTTTGGTTTCTTGCTTATATTAATAATAATACTAATAGTACTAAATTTGCTTATGTGCAAACGCTTAATTAAGGTAACAGTGTTTTAGTTTCTTGCTCATATCTCGAAAACAGTTACTCCTATCAACTTTTATCTTTTTACTAAAATTCAAGCTGATAAAATTTCCTATCAATTTTTATCTTTCTGTCAAAATTAAAGCTGATAAAATTTCCTACAAAATAGATATTTGCATTTTTCTTGTAGGATCAACCATAAAAGAGTTATAGAGTTGGATATAAATAATATTTAACAAAAATTTGCTTTAAAATAAAATGTTTGAAAAACTGAAATTAAACTAATTTAATTGTGTCTAACACTTTAGTAGAGGAAAAAGAAGAAGACATAAAAGTCACTAAAGGTTTCAAAGTTGTCTTTAATCGTCATATTAATAACAATAACATTAATAATAATAATACTAATAGTACTAAATTTGCTTATATGCAAACGCTTAATTAAGGTAACAGTGTTTTGGTTTCTTGCTCATATCTCGAAAACAGTTACTCCTATCAATTTTTATCTTTCTTTCAAAATTAAAGCTGATAACATTTCCTACAAAATAGTTATTTGCATTTTTCTTGTGGGACCAACCATAAGCGAGTTATAAAGTTGGATATAAATAATATTTAACAAAAACTTGCTTAAAAATAAAATGTTTGAAATACTGAAATTAAACTAAATTAATTGTGTCTAACACTTTAGTAGAGAAAAAAGAAAAAGACATAAAAGTCACCAAAGTCTTCAGAATCGTTTTTAGTCGTCATATTAATAACAATAACATTAATAATAATAATACTAATAGTACTAAATCTGCTTATATGCAAGCGCTTTATTAAGGTAACAGTTTTTTGGTTTCTTGCTTATATCTCGAAAACAGTTACTCCTATGAATTTTTGTCTTTTTTTCAAAATTAAAGCTGATAAAATTTCCTACAAAATAGTTATTTGCATTTTTCTTGTAGGACCAACCATAAGCGAGTTATAGAGTTGGATATAAATAATTTTTAACAAAAATTTGCTTTAAAATAAAATGTTTAAAATACTGAAATTAAACTAATTTAATTGTGTCTAACACTTTAGTAGAGGAAAAAGGAAAAGACATAAAAGTCACTAAAGGTTTCAGAGTTGTCTTTAGTTGTCATATTAATAACAATATCATTAATAATAATAATACTAATAGTACTAAATCTGCTTATATGCAAGCGCTTTATTAAGGTAACAGTTTTTTGGTTTCTTGCTTATATTAATAATAATACTAATAGTACTAAATTTGCTTATGTGCAAACGCTTAATTAAGGTAACAGTGTTTTGGTTTCTTGCTCATATCTCGAAAACAGTTACTCCTATCAACTTTTATCTTTTCACTAAAATTCAAGCTGATAAAATTTCCTACAAAATAATTATTTGCATTTTTTATGTAGGACTAACCATAAGCGAGATATAAGATTGAAAATAATTAATATTTAAAAAAGAAGTGCTTTAACAGAAAATGTCTTGTGATTTAAAATACACTTAATTTATTAGGTCCAATACTTTATTAGAAAAAAAGGGGGTGACATATAAGTCACTGAAGTCTTCAGAGTCGATTTTAAATGCTGCATTTTCGTCTTCGTCTCAAACATTGAAAACTGAATTACATTTTTGTTCTGAAACGGTAACAGTTTTTACATTGGTTTTTTGCTTATATCTCGAAAACAGTTACTCCTATCAATTTTTATCTTTCTTTTAAAATTAAAGCTGATAACATTTCCTACAAAATAGTTATTTGCATTTTTCTTGTAGGACCAACCATAAGCGAGTTATAAAGTTGGATATAAATAATATTTAACAAAAACTTGCTTAAAAATAAAATGTTTGAAATACTGAAATTAAACTAAATTAATTGTGTCTAACACTTTAGTAGAGAAAAAAGAAAAAGACATAAAAGTCACCAAAGTCTTCAGAATCGTTTTTAGTCGTCATATTAATAACAATAACATTAATATTAATAATACTAATAGTACTAAATCTGCTTATATGCAAGCGCTTTATTAAGGTAACTGTTTTTTGGTTTCTTGCTTATATCTCGAAAACAGTTACTCCTATGAATTTTTGTCTTTTTTTCAAAATTAAAGCTGATAAAATTTCCTACAAAATAGTTATTTGCATTTTTCTTGTAGGACCAACCATAAGCGAGTTATAAAGTTGGATATAAATAATTTTTAACAAAAATTTGCTTTAAAATAAAATGTTTGAAAAACTGAAATTAAACTAATTTAATTGTGTCTAACACTTTAGTAGAGGAAAAAGGAAAAGACATAAAAGTCACTAAAGGTTTCAGAGTTGTCTTTAGTTGTCATATTAATAACAATAACATTAATAATAATAATACTAATAGTACTAAATTTGCTTATATGCAAACGCTTAATTAAGGTAACAGTGTTTTGGTTTCTTGCTTATATCTCGAAAACAGTTACTCCTATCAATTTTTATCTTTTTACTAAAATTTAAGCTGATAAAATTTCCTATAAAATAGTTATTTGCATTTTTCATGTAGGACTAACCATAAGCGAGATATGTGATTGAAAATAATTAATATTTAAAAAAAAAGTGCTTTAACAGAAAATGTCTTGTGATTTAAAATACACTTAATTTATTGGGTCCAATACTTTATTAGAAGAAAAAGAAAGTGACATAAAAGTCACTGAAGTCTTCAGAGTCGTTTTTAAATGCTGCAGTTTCGTCTTCGTCTCAAACATTGAAAACTGAATTACATTTTTGTTCAGTAACAGTCACAGTTTTCTTATTGGTTTTTTGCTTATATCTCGAAAACAGTTACTCCTATCAATTTTTATCTTTCTGTCAAAATTAAAGCTGATAAAATTTCCTACAAAATAGATATTTGCATTTTTCTTGTAGGATCAACCATAAAAGAGTTATAGAGTTGGATATAAATAATATTTAACAAAAATTTGCTTTAAAATAAAATGTTTGAAAAACTGAAATTAAACTAATTTAATTGTGTCTAACACTTTAGTAGAGGAAAAAGAAGAAGACATAAAAGTCACTAAAGGTTTCAAAGTTGTCTTTAATCGTCATATTAATAACAATAACATTAATAATAATAATACTAATAGTACTAAATTTGCTTATATGCAAACGCTTAATTAAGGTAACAGTGTTTTGGTTTCTTGCTCATATCTCGAAAACAGTTACTCCTATTAATTTTTATCTTTCTTTCAAAATTAAAGCTGATAACATTTCCTACAAAATAGTTATTTGCATTTTTCTTGTGGGACCAACCATAAGCGAGTTATAAAGTTGGATATAAATAATATTTAACAAAAACTTGCTTAAAAATAAAATGTTTGAAATACTGAAATTAAACTAAATTAATTGTGTCTAACACTTTAGTAGAGAAAAAAGAAAAAGACATAAAAGTCACCAAAATCTTCAGAATCGTTTTTAGTCGTCATATTAATAACAATAACATTAATAATAATAATACTAATAGTACTAAATCTGCTTATATGCAAGCGCTTTATTAAGGTAACAGTTTTTTGGTTTCTTGCTTATATCTCGAAAACAGTTACTCCTATGAATTTTTGTCTATTTTTCAAAATTAAAGCTGATAAAATTTCCTACAAAATAGTTATTTGCATTTTTCTTGTAGGACCAACCATAAGCGAGTTATAGAGTTGGATATAAATAATTTTTAACAAAAATTTGCTTTAAAATAAAATGTTTAAAATACTGAAATTAAACTAATTTAATTGTGTCAAACACTTTAGTAGAGGAAAAAGGGAAAGACATAAAAGTCACTAAAGGTTTCAGAGTTGTCTTTAGTTGTCATATTAATAACAATAACATTAATAATAATAATACTAATAGTACTAAATTTGCTTATATGCAAACGCTTAATTAAGGTAACAGTGTTTTGGTTTCTTGCTTATATCTCGAAAACAGTTACTCCTATCAATTTTTATTTTTTTACTAAAATTCAAGCTGATAAAATTTCCTATAAAATAGTTATTTGCATTTTTCATGTAGGACTAACCATAAGCGAGATATATGATTGAAAATAATTAATATTTAAAAAAAAAGTGCTTTAACAGAAAATGTCTTGTGATTTAAAATACACTTAATTTATTGGGTCCAATACTTTATTAGAAGAAAAAGGAAGTGACATAAAAGTCACTGAAGTCTTCAGAGTCGTTTTTAAATGCTGCAGTTTCGTCTTCGTCTCAAACATTGAAAACTGAATTACATTTTTGTTCAGTAACAGTTACAGTTTTCTTATTGGTTTTTTGCTTATATCTCGAAACCAGTTACTCCTATCAATTTTTATCTTTCTGTCAAAATTAAAGCTGATAAAATTTCCTACAAAATAGTTATTTGCATTTTTCTTGTAGGACCAACCATAAGCGAGTTATAGAGTTGGATATAAATAATATTTAACAAAAATTTGCTTTAAAATAAAATGTTTGAAAAACTGAAATTAAACTAATTTAATTGTGTCTAACACTTTAGTAGAGGAAAAAGAAGAAGACATAAAAGTCACTAAAGGTTTCAAAGTTGTCTTTAATCGTCATATTAATAACAATAACATTAATAATAATAATACTAATAGTACTAAATTTGCTTATATGCAAACGCTTAATTAAGGTAACAGTGTTTTGGTTTCTTGCTCATATCTCGAAAACAGTTACTCCTATCAATTTTTATCTTTCTTTCAAAATTAAAGCTGATAACATTTCCTACAAAATAGTTATTTGCATTTTTCTTGTAGGACCAACCATAAGCGAGTTATAAAGTTGGATATAAATAATATTTAACAAAAACTTGCTTAAAAACAAAATGTTTGAAATACTGAAATTAAACTAAATTAATTGTGTCTAACACTTTAGTAGAGAAAAAAGAAAAAGACATAAAAGTCACCAAAGTCTTCAGAATCGTTTTTAGTCGTCATATTAATAACAATAACATTAATAATAATAATACTAATAGTACTAAATCTGCTTATATGCAAGCGCTTTATTAAGGTAACAGTTTTTTGGTTTCTTGCTTATATCTCGAAAACAGTTACTCCTATGAATTTTTGTCATTCTTTCAAAATTAAAGCTGATAAAATATTCTACAAAATAGTTATTTGCATTTTTCTTGTAGGACCAACCATAAGCGAGTTATAGAGTTGGATATAAATAATATTTAACAAAAATTTGCTTCAAAATAAAATGTTTGAAAAACTGAAATTAAACTAATTTAACTGTGTCTAACACTTTAGTAGAGAAAAAAGGAAAAGACATAAAAGTCACTAAAGGTTTCAGAGTTGTCTTTAGTTGTCATATTAATAACAATAACATTAATAATAATAATACTAATAGTACTAAATTTGCTTATATGCAAACGCTTAATTAAGGTAACAGTGTTTTGGCTTCTTGCTTATATCTCGAAAACAGTTACTCCTATCAATTTTTATCTTTTTACTAAAATTCAAGCTGATAAAATTTCCTACAAAATAGTTATTTGCATTTTTTATGTAGGACTAACCATAACCGAGATATAAGATTGAAAATAATTAATATTTAAAAAAGAAGTGCTTTAACAGAAAATGTCTTGTGATTTAAAATACACTTAATTTATTGGGTCCAATACTTTATTAGAAGAAAAAGGAAGTGCCATAAAAGTCACTGAAGTCTTCAGAGTCGTTTTTAAATGCTGCAGTTTCGTCTTCGTCTCAAACATTGAAAACCGAATTACATTTTTGTTCAGTAACAGTCACAGTTTTCTTATTGGTTTTTTGCTTATATCTCGAAAACAGTTATTCCTATCAATTTTTATCTTTTTTTCAAAATTAAAGCTGATAAAATTTCCTACAAAATAGTTATTTGCATTTTTCTTGTAGGACCAACCATAAGCGAGTTATAGAGTTGGATATAAATAATATTTAACAAAAATTTGCTTTAAAATAAAATGTTTGAAAAACTGAAATTAAACTAATTTAATTGTGTCTAACACTTTAGTAGAGAAAAAAAAAGACGACATAAAAGTCACTAAAGGTTTCAAAGTTGTCTTTAATCGTCATATTAATAACAATAACATTAATAATAATAATACTAATAGAACTAAATTTGCTTATATGCAAACGCTTAATTAAGGTAACAGTGTTTTGGTTTCTTGCTCATATCTCGAAAACAGTTACTCCTATCAATTTTTATCTTTTTACTAAAATTCAAGCTGATAAAATTTCCTACAAAATAGTTATTTGCATTTTTTATGTAGGACTAACCATAAGCGAGATATAAGATTGAAAATAATTAATATTTAAAAAAGAAGTGCTTTAACAGAAAATGTCTTGTGATTTAAAATACACTTAATTTATTAGGTCCAATACTTTATTAGAAAAAAAAAGGGGGTGACATATAAGTCACTGAAGTCTTCAGAGTCGATTTTAAATGCTGCATTTTCGTCTTCGTCTCAAACATTGAAAACTAAATTACATTTTTGTTCTGAAACGATAACAGTTTTTACTTTGGTTTTTTGCTTATATCTCGAAAACAGTTACTCCTATCAATTTTTATCTTTCTTTCAAAATTAAAGCTGATAATATTTCCTACAAAATAGTTATTTGCATTTTTCTTGTAGGACCAACCATAAGCGAGTTATAAAGTTGGATATAAATAATATTTAACAAAAACTTGCTTAAAAATAAAATGTTTGAAATACTGAAATTAAACTAAATTAATTGTGTCTAACACTTTAGTAGAGAAAAAAGAAAAAGACATAAAAGTCACCAAAGTCTTCAGAATCGTTTTTAGTCGTCATATTAATAACAATAACATTAATAATAATAATACTAACAGTACTAAATCTGCTTATATGCAAGCGCTTTATTAAGGTAACAGTTTTTTGGTTTCTTGCTTATATCTCGAAAACAGTTACTCCTATGAATTTTTGTCTTTCTTTCAAAATTAAAGCTGATAAAATATTCTACAAAATAGTTATTTGCATTTTTCTTGTAGAACCAACCATAAGCGAGTTATAGAGTTGGATATAAATAATATATAACAAAAATTTGCTTTAAAATAAACTGTTTGTAAAACTGAAATTAAACTAATTTAACTGTGTCTAACACTTTAGTAGAGGAAAAAGGAAAAGACATAAAAGTCACTAAAGGTTTCAGAGTTGTCTTTAGTTGTCATATTAATAACAATAACATTAATAATAATAATACTAATAGTACTAAATTTGCTTATATGCAAACGCTTAATTAAGGTAACAGTGTTTTGGTTTCTTGCTTATATCTCGAAAACAGTTACTCCTATCAATTTTTATCTTTTTACTAAAATTCAAGCTGATAAAATTTCCTACAAAATAGTTATTTGCATTTTTCTTGTAGGACCAACCATCAGCGAGTTATAAAGTTGGATATAAATAATATTTAACAAAAACTTATACTAATAATAGTATTATTATTAATATTATTATTATTAATGTTATTGTTATTAATATGACGACTAAAAACGATTCTGAAGACTTTGGTAACTTTTATGTCTTTTTCTTTTTTCTCTACTAAAGTGTTAGACACAATTAATTTAGTTTAATTTCAGTATTTCAAACATTTAATTTTTAAGCAAGTTTTTGTTAAATATTATTTATATCCAACTTTATAACTCGCTGATGGTTGGTCCTACAAGAAAAATGCAAATAACTATTTTGTAGGAAATTTTATCAGCTTTATTTTAAAAAAAAAATAAAAACTGATAGGAGTAATTGTTTTCGAGATATAAGCAAAAAACCAAAGTGAAAACTGTTACCGTTTTAGAACAAAAATGTAATTCAGTTTTCAATGTTTGAGACGAAGACGAAAATGCAGCATTTACAATCGACTCTGAAGACTTCAGTGACTTATATGTCACCCCCTTTTTCTTCTAATGAAGTATTGGACCTAATAAATTAAGTGTATTTTAAATCACAAGACATTTTCTGTTAAAGCACTATTTTTTTAAATATTAATTATTTTCAAACTTATATCTCGCTTATGGTTAGTCCTACATGAAAAATGCAAATAACTATTTTGTAGGAAATTTTATCAGCTTGAATTTTAGTAAAAAGATAAAAATTGATAGGAGTAACTGTTTTCGAGATATAAGCAAGAAACCAAAACACTGTTACCTTAATTAAGCGTTTGCATATAAGCAAATTTAGTAATATTAGTATAATTATTAATGTTATTGTTATTAATATGACAACTAAAGACAACTCTGAAACCTTTAGTGATTTTTATGTCTTTTCCTTTTTCCTCTAGTAAAGTGTTAGCCACAGTTAAATTAGTTTAATTTCAGTTTTTCAAACATTTTATTTTAAAGCAAATTTTTGTTATATATTATTTATATCCAACTCTATAACTCGCTTATGGTTGGTCCTACAAGAAAAATGCAAATAACTATTTTGTAGAATATTTTATCAGCTTTAATTTTGAAAGAAAGACAAAAATTCATAGGAGTAACTGTTTTCGAGATATAAGCAAGAAACCAAAAAACTGTTACCTTAATAAAGCGCTTGCATATAAGCAGATTTAGTACTGTTAGTATTATTATTATTAATGTTATTGTTATTAATATGACGACTAAAAACGATTCTGAAGACTTTGGTGACTTTTATGTCTTTTTCTTTTTTCTCTACTAAAGTGTTAGACACAATTAATTTAGTTTAATTTCAGTATTTCAAACATTTTATTTTTAAGCAAGTTTTTGTTACATATTATTTATATCCAACTTTATAACTCGCTTATGGTTGGTCCTACAAGAAAAATGCAAATAACTATTTTGTAGGAAATGTTATCAGCTTTAATTTTGAAAGAAAGATAAAAATTGATAGGAGTAACTGTTTTCGAGATATAAGCAAAAAACCAAAGTAAAAACTGTTACCGTTTCAGAACAAAAATGTAATTCAGTTTTCAATGTTTGAGACGAAGACGAAAATGCATCATTTAAAATCGACTCTGAAGACTTCAGTGACTTATATGTCACCCCCTTTTTTTTCTAATAAAGTATTGAACCTAATAAATTAAGTGTATTTTAAATCACAAGACATTTTCTGTTAAAGCACTTCTTTTTTAAATATTAATTATTTTCAATCTTATATCTCGCTTATGGTTAGTCCTACATAAAAAATGCACATAACTATTTTGTAGGAAATTTTATCAGCTTGAATTTTAGTAAAAAGATAAAAATTGATAGGAGTAACTGTTTTCGAGATATGAGCAAGAAACCAAAACACTGTTACCTTAATTAAGCGTTTGCATATAAGCAAATTTAGTACTATTAGTATTATTATTATTAATGTTATTGTTATTAATATGACGATTAAAGACAACTTTAAAACCTTTAGTGACTTTTATGTCTTCTTCTTTTTTCTCTACTAAAGTGTTAGACACAATTAAATTAGTTTAATTTCAGTTTTTCAAACATTTTCATTTAAAGCAAATTTTTGTTAAATATTATTTATATCCAACTCTATAACTCGCTTATGGTTGGTCCTACAAGAAAAATGCAAATAACTATTTTGTAGGAAATTTTATCAGCTTTAATTTTGAAAGAAAGATAAAAATTGATAGGAGTAACTGTTTTCGAGATATAAGCAAAAAACCAATAAAAAAACTGTGACTGTTACTGAACAAAAATGTAATTCGGTTTTCAATGTTTGAGACGAAGACGAAACTGCAGCATTTAAAAACGACTCTGAAGACTTCAGTGACTTTTATGTCACTTCCTTTTTCTTCTAATAAAGTATTGGACCCAATAAATTAAGTGTATTTTAAATCACAAGACATTTTCTGTTAAAGCACTTTTTTTTTAAATATTAATTATTTTCAATCATATATCTCGCTTATGGTTAGTCCTACATGAAAAATGCAAATAACTATTTTGTAGGAAATTTTATCAGCTTGAATTTTAGTAAAAAGATAAAAATTGATAGGAGTAACTGTTTTCGAGATATAAGCAAGAAACCAAAACACTGTTACCTTAATTAAGCGTTTGCATATAAGCAAATTTAGTACTATTAGTATTATTATTATTAATGTTATTGTTATTAATATGACAACTAAAGACAACTCTGAAACCTTTAGTGACTTTTATGTCTTTTCCTTTTTTCTCTACTAAAGTGTTAGACACAGTTAAATTAGTTTAATTTCAGTTTTTCAAACACTTTATTTTAAAGCAAATTTTTGTTAAATATTATTTATATCCAACTCTATAACTCGCTTATGGTTGGTCCTACAAGAAAAATGCAAATAACTATTCTGTAGAATATTTTATCAGCTTTAATTTTGAAAGAAAGACAAAAATTCATAGGAGTAACTGTTTTCGTGATATAAGCAAGAAACCAAAAAACTGTTACCTTAATAAAGCGCTTGCATATAAGCAGATTTAGTACTATTAGTATTATTATTATTAATGTTATTGTTATTAATATGACGACTAAAAACGATTCTGAAGACTTTGGTGACTTTTATGTTTTTTTCTTTTTTCTCTACTAAAGTGTTAGACACAATTAATTTAGTTTAATTTCAGTATTTCAAACATTTTATTTTTAAGCAAGTTTTTGTTAAATATTATTTATATCCAACTTTATAACTCGCTTATGGTTGGTCCTACAAGAAAAATGCAAATAACTATTTTGTAGGAAATGTTATCAGCTTTAATTTTGAAAGAAAGATAAAAATTGATAGGAGTAACTGTTTTCGAGATATAAGCAAAAAACGAAAGTAAAAACTGTTACCGTTTCAGAACAAAAATGTAATTCAGTTTTCAATGTTTGAGACGAAGACGAAAATGCAGCATTTAAAATCGACTCTGAAGACTTCAGTGACTTATATGTCACCCCCTTTTTTCTAATAAAGTATTGGACCTAATAAATTAAGTGTATTTTAAATCACAAGACATTATCTGTTAAAGCACTTCTTTTTTAAATATTAATTATTTTCAATCTTATATCTCGCTTATGGTTAGTCCTACATAAAAAATGCAAATAATTATTTTGTAGGAAATTTTATCAGCTTAAATTTTAGTAAAAAGATAAAAGTTGATAGGAGTAACTGTTTTCGAGATATGAACAAGAAACCAAAACACTGTTACCTTAATTAAGCGTTTGCATATAAGCAAATTTAGTACTATTAGTATTATTATTATTAATGTTATTGTTATTAATATGACGATTAAAGACAACTTTGAAACCTTTAGTGACTTTTATGTCTTCTTCTTTTTCCTCTACTAAAGGGTTAGACACAGTTAAATTAGTTTAATTTCAGTTTTTCAAACATTTTATTTTAAAGCAAATTTTTGTTAAATATTATTTATATCCAACTCTATAACTCGCTTATGGTTGGTCCTACAAGAAAAATGCAAATAACTATTTTGTAGAATATTTTATCAGCTTTAATTTTGAAAGAAAGACAAAAATTCATAGGAGTAACTGTTTTCGAGATATAAGCAAGAAACCAAAAAACTGTTACCTTAATAAAGCGCTTGCATATAAGCAGATTTAGTACTATTAGTATTATTATTATTAATGTTATTGTTATTAATATGACGACTAAAAACGATTCTGAAGACTTTGGTGACTTTTATGTCTTTTTCTTTTTTCTCTACTAAAGTGTTAGACACAATTAATTTAGTTTAATTTCAGTATTTCAAACATTTTATTTTTAAGCAAGTTTTTGTTAAATATTATTTATATCCAACTTTATAACTCGCTTATGGTTGGTCCTACAAGAAAAATGCAAATAACTATTTTGTAGGAAATTTTATCAGCTTTAATTTTGACAGAAAGATAAAAATTGATAGGAGTAACTGTTTTCGAGATATAAGCAAAAAACCAATAAGAAAACTGTGACTGTTACTGAACAAAAATGTAATTCAGTTTTCAATGTTTGAGACGAAGACGAAATTGCAGCATTTAAAAACGACTCTGAAGACTTCAGTGACTTTTATGTCACTTCCTTTTTCTTCTAATAAAGTATTGGACCCAATAAATTAAGTGTATTTTAAATCACAAGACATTTTCTGTTAAAGCACTTTTTTTTTAAATATTAATTATTTTCAATCATATATCTCGCTTATGGTTAGTCCTACATGAAAAATGCAAATAACTATTTTGTAGGAAATTTTATCAGCTTGAATTTTAGTAAAAAGATAAAAATTGATAGGAGTAACTGTTTTCGAGATATAAGCAAGAAACCAAAACACTGTTACCTTAATTAAGCGTTTGCATATAAGCAAATTTAGTACTATTAGTATTATTATTATTAATGTTATTGTTATTAATATGACAACTTAAGACAACTCTGAAACCTTTAGTGACTTTTATGTCTTTTCCTTTTTCCTCTACTAAAGTGTTAGACACAATTAAATTAGTTTAATTTCAGTTTTTCAAACATTTTATTTTAAAGCAAATTTTTGTTAAATATTATTTATATCCAACTCTATAACTCGTTTATGGTTGGTCCTACAAGAAAAATGCAAATAACTATTTTGTAGGAAATTTTATCAGCTTTAATTTTGAAAAAAAGACAAAAATTTATAGGAGTAACTGTTTTCGAGATACAAGCAAGAAACCAAAAAACTGTTACCTTAATAAAGCGCTTGCATATAAGCAGATTTAGTACTATTAGTATTATTATTATTAATGTTATTGTTATTAATATGACGACTAAAAACGATTCTGAAGACTTTGGTGACTTTTATGTCTTTGTCTTTTTTCTCTACTAAAGTGTTAGACACAATTAATTTAGTTTAATTTCAGTATTTCAAACATTTTATTTTTAAACAAGTTTTTGTTAAATATTATTTATATCCAACTTTATAACTCGCTTATGGTTGGTCCTACAAGAAAAATGCAAATAACTATTTTGTAGGAAATGTTATCAGCTTTAATTTTGAAAGAAAGATAAAAATTGATAGGAGTAACTGTTTTCGAGATATAAGCAAAAAACCAAAGTAAAAACTGTTACCGTTTCAGAACAAAAATGTAATTCAGTTTTCAATGTTTGAGACGAAGACGAAAATGCAGCATTTAAAATCGACTCTGAAGACTTCAGTGACTTATATGTCACCCCCTTTTTTTTTTAATAAAGTATTGGACCTAATAAATTAAGTGTATTTTAAATCACAAGACATTTTCTGTTAAAGCACTTCTTTTTTAAATATTAATTATTTTCAATCTTATATCTCGCTTATGGTTAGTCCTACATAAAAAATGCAAATAACTATTTTGTAGGAAATTTTATCAGTTTGAATTTTAGTAAAAAAATAAAAATTGATAGGAGTAACTGTTTTCGAGATATGAGCAAGAAACCAAAACACTGTTACCTTAATTAAACGTTTGCATATAAGCAAATTTAGTACAATTAGTATTATTATTATTAATTTTATTGTTATTAATATGACGATTAAAGACAACTTTGAAACCTTTAGTGACTTTTATGTCTTCTTCTTTTTCCTCTACTAAAGTGTTAGACACAATTAAATTAGTTTAATTTCAGTTTTTCAAACATTTTATTTTAAAGCAAATTTTTGTTAAATATTATTTATATCCAACTCTATAACTCGCTTATGGTTGGTCCTACAAGAAAAATGCAAATAACTATTTTGTAGGAAATTTTATCAGCTTTAATTTTGACAGAAAGATAAAAATTGATAGGAGTAACTGTTTTCGAGATATAAGCAAAAAACCAATAAGAAAACTGTGACTGTTACTGAACAAAAATGTAATTCAGTTTTCAATGTTTGAGACGAAGACGAAACTGCAGCATTTAAAAACGACTCTGAAGACTTCAGTGACTTTTATGTCACTTCCTTTTTCTTCTAATAAAGTATTGGACCCAATAAATTAAGTGTATTTTAAATCACAAGACATTTTCTGTTAAAGCACTTTTTTTTTAAATATTAATTATTTTCAATCATATATCTCGCTTATGGTTAGTCCTACATGAAAAATGCAAATAACTATTTTGTAGGAAATTTTATCAGCTTGAATTTTAGTAAAAAGATAAAAATTGATAGGAGTAACTGTTTTCGAGATATAAGCAAGAAACCAAAACACTGTTACCTTAATTAAGCGTTTGCATATAAGCAAATTTAGTACTATTAGTATTATTATTATTAATGTTATTGTTATTAATATGACAACTTAAGACAACTCTGAAACCTTTAGTGACTTTTATGTCTTTTCCTTTTTCCTCTACTAAAGTGTTAGACACAATTAAATTAGTTTAATTTCAGTTTTTCAAACATTTTATTTTAAAGCAAATTTTTGTTAAATATTATTTATATCCAACTCTATAACTCGTTTATGGTTGGTCCTACAAGAAAAATGCAAATAACTATTTTGTAGGAAATTTTATCAGCTTTAATTTTGAAAAAAAGACAAAAATTTATAGGAGTAACTGTTTTCGAGATATAAGCAAGAAACCAAAAAACTGTTACCTTAATAAAGCGCTTGCATATAAGCAGATTTAGTACTATTAGTATTATTATTATTAATGTTATTGTTATTAATATGACGACTAAAAACGATTCTGAAGACTTTGGTGACTTTTATGTCTTTTTCTTTTTTCTCTACTAAAGTGTTAGACACAATTAATTTAGTTTAATTTCAGTATTTCAAACATTTTATTTTTAAGCAAGTTTTTGTTAAATATTATTTATATCCAACTTTATAACTCGCTTATGGTTGGTCCTACAAGAAAAATGCAAATAACTATTTTGTAGGAAATGTTATCAGCTTTAATTTTGAAAGAAAGATAAAAATTGATAGGAGTAACTGTTTTGAGATATAAGCAAAAAACCAAAGTAAAAACTGTTACCGTTTCAGAACAAAAATGTAATTCAGTTTTCAATGTTTGAGACGAAGACGAAAATGCAGCATTTAAAATCGACTCTGAAGACTTCAGTGACTTATATGTCACCCTCTTTTTTTTTTAATAAAGTATTGGACCTAATAAATTAAGTGTATTTTAAATCACAAGACATTTTCTGTTAAAGCACTTCTTTTTTAAATAATAATTATTTTCAATCTTATATCTCGCTTATGGTTAGTCCTACATAAAAAATGCAAATAACTATTTTGTAGGAAATTTTATCAGCTTGAATTTTAGTAAAAAAATAAAAATTGATAGGAGTAACTGTTTTCGAGATATGAGCAAGAAACCAAAACACTGTTACCTTAATTAAGCGTTTGCATATAAGCAAATTTAGTACAATTAGTATTATTATTATTAATGTTATTGTTATTAATATGACGATTAAAGACAACTTTGAAACCTTTAGTGACTTTTATGACTTCTTCTTTTTCCTCTAGTAAAGTGTTAGACACAATTAAATTAGTTTAATTTCAGTTTTTCAAACATTTTATTTTAAAGCAAATTTTTGTTAAATATTATTTATATCCAACTCTATAACTCGCTTATGGTTGGTCCTACAAGAAAAATGCAAATAACTATTTTGTAGGAAATTTTATCAGCTTTAATTTTGACAGAAATATAAAAATTGATAGGAGTAATTGTTTTCGAGATATAAGCAAAAAACCAATAAGAAAACTGTGACTGTTACTGAACAAAAATGTAATTCAGTTTTCAATGTTTGAGACGAAGACGAAACTGCAGCATTTAAGAACGACTCTGAAGACTTCAGTGACTTTTATGTCACTTCCTTTTTCTTCTAATAAAGTATTGGACCTAATAAATTAAGTGTATTTTAAATCACAAGACATTTTCTGTTAAAGCACTTTTTTTTTAAATATTAATTATTTTCAATCATATATCTCGCTTATGGTTAGTCCTACATGAAAAATGCAAATAACTATTTTATAGGAAATTTTATCAGCTTGAATTTTAGTAAAAAAATAAAAATTGATAGGAGTAACTGTTTTCGAGATATAAGCAAGAAACCAAAAACTGTTACCTTAATTAAGCGTTTGCATATAAGCAAATTTAGTACTACTAGTATTATTATTATTAATGTTATTGTTATTAATATGACAACTAAAGACAATTCTGAAACCTTTAGTGACTTTTATGTCTTTTCCTTTTTCCTCTACTAAAGTGTTAGACACAATTAAATTAGTTTAATTTCAGTTTTTCAAACATTTTATTTTAAAGCAAATTTTTGTTAAATATTATTTATATCCAACTCTATAACTCGTTTATGGTTGGTCCTACAAGAAAAATGCAAATAACTATTTTATTGGAAGTTTTATCAGCTTTAATTTTAGTAAAAAGATAAAAATTGATAGGAGTAACTGTTTTCGAGATATAATCAAGAAACCAAAAAACTGTTACCTTAATAAAGCGCTTGCATATAAGCAGATTTAGTACTATTAGTATTATTATTATTAATGTTATTGTTATTAATATGACGACCAAAAACGATTCTGAAGACTTTGGTGACTTTTATGTCTTTTTCTTTTTTCTCTACTAAAGTGTTAGACACAATTAATTTAGTTTAATTTCAGTATTTCAAACATTTTATTTTTAAGCAAGTTTTTGTTAAATATTATTTATATCCAACTTTATAACTCGCTTATGGTTGGTCCTACAAGAAAAATGCAAATAACTATTTTGTAGGAAATGTTATCAGCTTTAATTTTGAAAGAAAGATAAAAATTGATAGGAGTAACTGTTTTCGAGATATAAGCAAAAAACCAAAGTAAAAACTGTTACCGTTTCAGAACAAAAATGTAATTCAGTTTTCAATGTTTGAGACGAAGACGAAAATGCAGCATTTAAAATCGACTCTGAAGACTTCAGTGACTTATATGTCACCCCCTTTTTTTCTAATAAAGTATTGGACCTAATAAATTAAGTGTATTTTAAATCACAAGACATTTTCTGTTAAAGCACTTCTTTTTTAAATATTAATTATTTTCAATCTTATATCTCGCTTATGGTTAGTCCTACATAAAAAATGCAAATAATTATTTTGTAGGAAATTTTATCAGCTTGAATTTTAGAAAAAAGATAAAAATTGATAGGAGTAACTGTTTTCGAGATATGAGCAAGAAACCAAAACACTGTTACCTTAGTTAAGCGTTTGCATATAAGCAAATTTAGTACTATTAGTATTATTATTATTAATGTTATTGTTATTAATATGACGATTAAAGACAACTTTGAAACTTTTAGTGACTTTTTTTTTTGCTTATTTCTCGAAAACAGTTACTCCTATCAATTTTTATCTTTTTACTAAAATTAAAGCTGATAAAATTTCCTACAAAATAGTTATTTGCATTTTTCTTGTAGGACCAACCATAAGCGAGTTATAGAGATGGATATAAATAATATTTAACAAAAATTTGCTTTAAAATAAAATGTTTGAAATACTGAAATTAAACTAAATTAATTGTGTCTAACACTTTAGTATAGGAAAAAGGAAAAGACATAAAAGTCACCAAAGTCTTTAGAGTCTTTTTTAGTCGTCATTTTAACACCAATAACATTAATAATAATAATACTAATAGTACTAAATTTGCTTATATGCAAGCGCTTTATTAAGGTAACAGTTTTTTGGTTTTTTGCTTATATCTCGAAAACAGTTACTCCTATCAATTTTTATCTTTTTACTAAAATTAAAGCTGATAAAATTTCCTACAAAATAGTTATTTGCATTTTTCTTGTAGGACTAAGCATAAGCGAGTTATAGAGATGGATATAAATAATATTTACCAAAAATTTGCTTTAAAATAAAATGTTTGAAATACTGAAATTAAACTAAATTAATTGTGTCTAACACTTTAGTAGAGGAAAAAGAAAAAGACATAAAAGTCACTAAAGGTTTCAGAGTCGTTTTTAGTCGTCATATTAATAACAATAACATTAATAATAATAATACTAATATTACCAAATTTGCTTATATGCAAGCGCTTAATTAAGGCAACAGTTTGTTGCTTATATCTCGAAAACAGTTACTCCTATCAATTTTTATCTTTTTACAAAAATTAAAGCTGATAAAATTTCCTACAAAATAGTTATTTGCATTTTTTATGTAGAACTAACCATAAGCGAGATATAAGTTTGAAAATAATTAATATTTAAAGAAAAAGTGCTTTAACAGAAAATGTCTTGTGATTTAAAATACACTTAATTTAATGGGTTCAATACTTTATTAGAAAAAAAAGGAGATGACATAAAAGTCACCAAAGTCTTCAGAGTAGTTTTTAGTACTAAATTTGCTTATATGTAAGCCCTTAATTAAGGTAACAGTTTTTTGGTTTCTTGCTTATATCTCGAAAACAGTTACTCCTATCAATTTTTATCTTTTCACTAAAATTAAAGCTGATAAAATTTCCTACAAAATACTTATTTGCATTTTTCATGTAGGACTAACCATAAGCGAGATATAAGTTTGAAAATAATTAATATTTAAAAAAAAAGTGTTTAACAGAAAATGTCTTGGGATTTAAAATACACTTAATTTATTGGGTCCAATAGTTTATTAGAAGAAAAAGAAGGTGACATAAAAGTCACTGAAGTCTTCAGAGTCGATTTTAAATGCTGCATTTTCGTCTTCGTCTCAAACATTGAAAACTGAATTACATTTTTGTTCAGTAACAGTTACAGTTTTCTTATTGGTTTTTTGCTTATATCTCGAAAACTGTTACTCCTATCAATTTTTATCTTTATTTCAAAATTAAAGCTGATAAAATTTCCTACAAAATCGTTATTTGCATTTTTCTTGTAGGACCAACCATAAGCGAGTTATAGAGTTGGATATAAATAATATTTAACAAAAATTTGCTTTAAAATAAAATGTTTGAAAAACTGAAATTAAACTAATTTAATTGTGTCTAACACTTTAGTAGAGGAAAAAGAAAAAGACGTAAAAGTCACTAAAGGTTTCAGAGTCGTCTTTAGTCGTCATATTAATAACAATAACATTAATGATAATAATACTAATAGTACTAAATTTGGTTATATGCCAACGCTTAATTAAGATAACAGTGTTTTGGTTTCTTGCTTATATCTCGAAAACAGTTACTCCTATAAATTTTTATCTTTTTACTAAAATTAAAGCTGATAAAATTTCCTACAAAATAGTTGTTTGCATTTCTTTTGTAAGACCAACCATAAGCGAGTTATAGAGTTGGATATAAATAATCGTCAACAAAAATTTGCTTTAAAATAAAATGTTTGAAAAACCGAAATTAAACTAAATTAATTGAGTCTAACACTTTAGTATAGGAAAAAGGAGAAAACATAAAAGTCACCAAAGTCTTCAGAGTCGTTTTTAGTCGTCATTTTAATAACAATAACATTAATAATAATAATACTAATAGTACTAAATTTGCTTATATGCAAGCGCTTTATTAAGGTAACAGTTTTTTTGTTTCCTGCTTATATCTCGAAAACAGTTACTCCTATCAATTTTTATCTTTTTACTAAAATTAAAGCTGATAAAATTTCCTACAAAATAGTTATTTGCATTTTTCTTGTAGGACCAAGCATAAGCGAGTTATAGAGATGGATATAAATAATATTTAACAAAAATTTGCTTTAAAATAAAATGTTTGAAATACTGAAATTAAACTAAATTAATTGTGTCTAACACTTTAGTAGAGGAAAAAGAAGAAGACATAAAAGTCACTAAAGGTTTCAGAGTCGTCTTTAGTCGTCATATTATTAACAATAACATTAATAATAATAATACTATTAGTACTAAATTAGCTTATATGCAAACGCTTAATTAAGGTAACAGTTTTTTGGTTTCTTGCTTATATCTCGAAAACAGTTACTCCTATCAATTTTTATCTTTTTTTATTTTTATATCAAATTTTTGTTAAAGATTATTTATATCCAACTCTATAACTCGCTTATAGTTGGTCCTACAAAAAAATGCAAAAAACTATTTTGTAAAAAATTTTATCCGCTTTAATTTTGAAGGAAAGATAAAAATTGATAGGAGTAACTGTTTTCGAGATATAAGCAAAAAACCAAAGTGAAAACTGTAACAGTTACTAAACAAAAATGTAATTCAGTATTTAATGTTTGAGACGAAGACGAAAATGTAGCATTTACTGTCACCTCCTTTTTCTTCTAATTAAGTATTGGACCCAATAAATTAAGTGTATTTTAAATCACAAGACATTTTCTGTTAAAGCACATTTTTTTTAATTATTAATTATTTTCAAACTTATATCTTGCTTATGGTTAGTTCTACATGAAAAATGCAAATAACGATTTTGAAGGAAATTTTATCAGCTTTAATTTTGGTGAAAAGGTAAAAACTGATAGGAGTAACTGTTTTCGAGATATAAGCAAACAACAAAAAAACTGTTACCTTAATTAAGTGCTTGCATATAAGCAAATTTAGTACTAATAGTATTGTTATTATTAATGTTATTGTTATTAATATGACGACTAAAGACGATTCTGAAGAGTTTAGTGACTTTTATGTCTCCTCCTTTTTCCTCTACTAAAGTGTTAGACACAATTAATTTAGTTTAATTTCGGTTTTTCAAACATTTTATTTTAAAGCAAATTTTTGTTTAATATTATTTATATCCAACTCTATAACTTGCTTATGCTTGGTCCTACAAGAAAAATGTAAATAACTATTTTGGTGTTTTTGAGATATAAGCAAAAAACCAAAGTGAAAACTGTTACAGTTACTTAACAAAAATGTAATTCAGTTTTCAATGTTTGAGACGAAGACGAAAATGCAGCATTTAAAAACGACTCTGAAGACTTCAGTGACTTTTATGTCACCTCCTTTTTCTTCTAATAAAGTATTGGACTTAATAAATTAAGTGTATTTTAAATCACAAGACATTTTCTGTTAAAGCACTTTTTTTTTAAATATTAATTATTTTCAAACTTATATCTCGCTTATGGTTAGTCCTACATAAAAAATGCAAATAAATATTTTGTAGGAAATTTTATCAGCTTTAATTTTAGTAAAAAGATAACAATTGATAAGAGTAACTGTTTTTGAGATATAAGCAAGAAACTGTTACCTTAATTAACCGCTTGCATATAAGCAAATTTAGTAATATTAGTATTATTATTATTAATGTTATTGTTATTAATATGACGACTAAAAACGACTCTCAAGACTTTGGTGACTTTTATGTCTTCTCTTTTTTCCTCTACTAAAGTGTTAGTCTTAATTAATTTAGTTTAATTTCGGTTTTTCAAACATTTTATTTATTTTTATTTTTATAGGAGTAACTGTTTTCGAGATATAAGCAAAAAACCAATAAGAAAACTGTAACTGTTACTGAACAAAAATGTAATTCAGTTTTCAATGTTTGAGACAAAGACAAAAATGCAGCATTTAAAATCGACTCTGAAGACTTTAGTGACTGTTATGCCTCCTCCTTTTTCTTCTAATAAAGTATTGGACCCATTAAATTAAGTGTATTTTAAATCACAAGACATTTTCTGTTAAAGCACTTTTTTTTTAAATATTAATTATTTTCAAACTTATATCTCGCTTATGGTTAGTCCTACATGAAAAATGCAAATTACTATTTTGTGCAAAATTTTATCAGCTTGCTTTAATTTTAGCAAAAATTTAAAAATTGATAGGAGTAACTGTTTTCGAGATATAAGCAAGAAACCAAAAAACTGTTACCTTAATTAAGCGCTTGCATATAAGCAAATTTAGTAATATTAGTATTATTATTATTAATGTTATTGTTATTAATATGACGACTAAAAACGACTCTCAAGACTTTGGTGACTTTTATGTCTTCTCCTTTTACCTCTACTAAAGTGTTAGTCTTAGTTTATTTTAATTTCGGTTTTTCAAACATTTTATTTTAAAGCAAATTTTTGTTAAAGATTATTTATATCCAACTCTATAACTCGCTTATGGTTGGTCCTACAAAAAAATGCAAATAACTATTTTGTAGGAAATTTTATCAGCTTTAATTTTGAAAAAAAGATAAAAATTCATAGGAGTAACTGTTGTCGAGATATAAGCAAGAAACCAAAAAACTGTTACCTTAGCTAAGCGTTTGCATATAAGCAAATTTAGTACTATTAGTTTTATTATTATTAATGTTATTGTTATTAATATGACGACTAAAGACGACTCTGAAACATTTAGTGACTTTTATGTCTTCTCCTTTTTCCTCTACTAAAGTGTTAGACACAATTAATTTAGTTTAATTCCGGTTTTTCAAGCATTTTATTTTAAAGCAAATTTTTGTTAAATATTATTTATATCCAACTCTATAACTCGTTTATTCTTGGTCCTACAAGAAAAATGTAAATAACTATTTTGTTGGAAATTTTATCAGCTTTAATTTTGAAAGAAAGATAAAATTTGATAGGAGTAACTGTTTTCGAGATATAAGCAAAAAACCAATATTATTATTATTATTATTATTATTATTATTATTATTGTTATTATTATTATTATTATTATTATTATTTTTAACTTTTGTATAGTAAATGTTTTTATACCAGTTTTAAAATGAGTTATTAATTTTATTCAATTTCTTGCCTAAAAACACAGATCACAGATGATCTCTTGCATAGAAATGAGAAAACGCTCATATAACACACAAAATAAGCATCATTTTTGCTTAGAAAAACTAAGCTTTAATTTAGAAAGAAATTCATTATTATAAGTATTATTATCATTATTATTATTATTATTATTATTATTATTATTATTATTATTTCTTTTATTACTATTATTATTATTATTATTATTATTACTATTATTATTATTATTATTATTATTATTATTATTATTATAACTTTTGTATAGTAAATGTTTTTATACCAGTTTTAAAATGAGTTATTAATTTTATTCAATTTCTTGCCTAAAAACACAGATCACAGATGATCTCTTGCATAGAAATGAGAAAACGCTCATATAACACACAAAATAAGCATCATTTTTGCTTAAAAAAACTAAGCTTTAATTTAGAAAGAAATTCATTATTATAAGTACTATTATCATTATTATTATTATTATTATTATTATTATTATTATTATTATTATTATTATTTCTTTTATTACTATTATTATTATTATTATTATTATTATTATTATTATTACTATTACTATTATTATTATTATTATTATTATTATTATTATTAACTTTTGTATAGTAAATGTTTTTATACCAGTTTTAAAATGAGTTATTAATTTTAGACAATTTCTTGCCTAAAAATACAGATCACAGATGATTTCTTGCATAGAAATGAGAAAGCGCTCATATAACACACAAAATAAGCTTCATTTTTGCTTAGAAAACTAAGCTTACTTTTATTTCTATTATTATTTTTATTATTATTATTGTTATTATTATTATTATTATTATTATTGTTATTATTATTATTAAAAACTTATATTAAACAGACAGAAAACGTCGTATTCAGACACAAAAAAACGAATTACGTTATAGACTTGACGAGAACGGCGTATCTCGGACTCTTATAGGACTCTTATAGGGTCAAAAATTATCAGTTTGGATTAAAACAAATTATTTTTGTTGACTCTCAGTCTGAATTGTTCATCAGTTCAAACAAAAACGGCTTACTTTAGACGATCTTTTGCTTTGAACAAGAAAACTTACATCGAACAGACTAAAAACGTATTAATCTGGCATAAAAGAGCAATTTATGTATCACTTTGGATAAAGGCAGCTAATCCTATTCGTTTCATTGCTTAAAATAGACAAAATTGTTAATAAATCTAACAAAAACGCTGTATTCTAGCACAAAATACTAATTACATTATAGTTTCGACGAGAATAGCTTATTTGGAATGATTCTATGCTTCCAAACGAGTAAATTTTTAATAAACAGATGCCAAACATCATGTTTTGTCCTATAAAGACATTTTATATTGCAGTTTGTATTAAAACAAAATATTTTCGTTGATTCTTTGTTAGAAGCAGCAAACCTAACATTAAAGAATCTGAAAACTTTGTATTCGGACACAAACCACCGAATTTTGTTTCAGTTTAGACAAAAACGGTTGATTTTCGACAATATTTTGCTTTGAACAAGAAAGCTTATATCAAACTGACTAAAAACGTCTTATTTTAGCACAAAACAAAAGATTTGCGTTATAGTCTTAAAGCTGATTCATGCCACAGTTTGGATAAAAACCAATTATTTTTGTTAATTCATTGTTACAAACAAGAAACCTTACATCAAAGAAACTGAAAACCCCTTATTTAGGCACAGAAATTCGAATTACGTTTCAGTCTGGACAAAAACTGCTTATTTTAGACGATCCTTTGTTTTGAACACGAAAACTTACATTAAAAAGATTAAAAACGTCTTATTCTGGCTGAAAACTGCAAATTATATATTACTCTAGATAAAAGCAATTTATCCTGATTACTCCTTTACTTAGAATAGAGTAAACTTGTATAAAACTTAATGAAAACTTTAAATTTCGTCTCAAAGAAATAATTTACGTTATAGTTTTGACCAGCACTGTTTATTTCAAACGAAATTATGATTCGAAACTAATGAACTTTTATGGGGCAGATGCAAAACCACATATTATCATATAAAGCGTTGTTTTAAAGCAAAGTATTACCTTTTGCAACAAGAAATTTCACGTCAAAGAAACTGAAAACTTCGTATCCATACATAAATATCTAATTATGTATCAGTTTAGGCAAATACAGCTTATTTTAAACGATTCCTTGCTATAAACAAGAAAAATTTTATCAAGCATATTGAAAACGTCTTATTCTCGAAAATTAGAGCAAATTATGTATCAGTTTTAACAAAAGCGGATTACTCTGTTTGATTCTATGCTTAGAGTAGAGTAAACTACTATAAAACGTAATGAAAACTCTATATTCAAGCTCAAAAGAACAAATTACGTTATAGTTTTGACAAAAAAAAATATTTCGGACGATTACATACTTCGAAGTAAGCAAACTTTAATTGAACATGTGCAAAAGCTAATACTTTGCTTTAAAATAATGATTTATGTGGTAATATGGTATTTTGCATCTGTCCTATAAAAGTTTACCCGTTTCGCTCCATTGAATCATTAGAAATAAATTATTTTGACACAACAACAACACAAATAATTTGTTTTTGTTTAAACTGTAACATAAGTCGCTTTTATAAAACGAACTAAGACGTTTGGCATCTGTTTAGTGAAAGTTTTCTCGTTTGGGGGCATAAAATCGTTTGAAATTAACAGTTCTGGTCAAAACTATTACGTAAATTATTTCTTTGTATCACTTTAAAGATTTGCGTTATAGTCTTGATGAGAACTGTTAATTTCAAACGATTCTATGCTTTGAAACCAGTATACTTTCACTGAACAGAGGCAAAACGTCTGATTTCGCCTTTAAAACACGATTTATGTCACAGTTTGGATTAAAACCAATGATTTTCGTTTATTCATTGTTACAAACAAGAAACCTTACATCAAAGAAACTGAAAACCTCTTATTCAGGCCCAGAAAATCAAATTACGTTTCAGTCTGGACACAAATTGCTTATTTTAGACGATTCTTTCTTTTGAACACGAAAACTTACATTAAAAAGATTAAAAACGTCTTATTCTGGCTCAAAACTGCAAATTATGTATTACTTTGGATAAAAGCAGTTTATCCTGATTACTCCTTTGCTTAGAATAGAGCAAACTTGTATAAAACTTAATGAAAACTTTAAATTTCGTCTCAAAGAAATAATTTACGTTATAGTTTTGACCAGAACTGTTAATTTCAAACGATTTTATGCCCCCAAACGAGAAAACTTTCACTAAACAGATGCCAAACGTCTTAGTTCGTTTTATAAAAACGACGTTACAGTTTAAACAAAAAAATTATTTTCGTTGTTGTGTCAAAATAATTTATTTCGAATGATTCAATGGAGCGAAACGAGTAAACTTTTATAGGACAGATGCAAAATACCATATTACCACATAAATCGTTATTTTAAAGCAAAGTATTAGCTTTTGCACTTGTTCAATTAAAGTTTGCTTACTTCGAAATATGTAGTCGTCCGAAATAATTTTTTTTTGTCAAAACTATAACGTAATTTGTTCTTTTGAGCTTGAATATAGAGTTTTCATTACGTTTTATAGTAGTTTACTCTACTCTAAGCATAGAATCAAACAGAGTAATCCGCTTTTGTTAAAACTGATACATAATTTGCTCTTATTTTCGAGAATAAAACGTTTTCAATATGTTTGATAAAATTTTTCTTGTTTATAGCAAGGAATCGTTTAAAATAAGCTGTATTTGCCTAAACTGATACGTAATTCGATATTTATGTATGGATACGAAGTTTTCAGTTTCTTTGACGTGAAATTTCTTGTTGCAAAAGGTAATAATTTGCTTTAAAACAACGCTTTATATTGTAATATGTGGTTTTGCATCTGCCCCATAAAAGTTCATTAGTTTCGAATCATAATTTCGTTTGAAATAAACAGTGCTGGTCAAAACTATAACGTAAATTATTTCTTTGAGACGAAATTTAAAGTTTTCATTAAGTTTTATACAAGTTTACTCTATTCTAAGTAAAGGAGTAATCAGGATAAATTGCTTTTATCTAGAGTAATATATAATTTGCAGTTTTCAGCCAGAATAAGACGTTTTTAATCTTTTTAATGTAAGTTTTCGTGTTCAAAACAAAGGATCGTCTAAAATAAGCAGTTTTTGTCCAGACTGAAACGTAATTCGAATTTCTGTGCCTAAATAAGGGGTTTTCAGTTTCTTTGATGTAAGGTTTCTTGTTTGTAACAATGAATTAACAAAAATAATTGGTTTTTATCCAAACTGTGGCATGAATCAGCTTTAAGACTATAACGCAAATCTTTTGTTTTGTGCTAAAATAAGACGTTTTTAGTCAGTTTGATATAAGCTTTCTTGTTCAAAGCAAAATATTGTCGAAAATCAACCGTTTTTGTCTAAACTGAAACAAAATTCGGTGGTTTGTGTCCGAATACAAAGTTTTCAGATTCTTTAATGTTAGGTTTGCTGCTTCTAACAAAGAATCAACGAAAATATTTTGTTTTAATACAAACTGCAATATAAAATGTCTTTATAGGACAAAACATGATGTTTGGCATCTGTTTATTAAAAATTTACTCGTTTGGAAGCATAGAATCATTCCAAATAAGCTATTCTCGTCGAAACTATAATGTAATTAGTATTTTGTGCTAGAATACAGCGTTTTTGTTAGATTTATTCACAATTTTGTCTATTTTAAGCAATGAAACGAATAGGATTAGCTGCCTTTATCCAAAGTGATACATAAATTGCTCTTTTATGTCTGATTAATACGTTTTTAGTCTGTTCTATGTAAGTTTTCTTGTTCAAAGCAAAAGATCGTCTAAAGTAAGCCGTTTTTGTTT